>NC_056744.1:296222758-296522758 GCF_019279795.1 Protopterus annectens
TGAATCAAGTTGAACACAAACACATTCCCATTAAGCACTTTCATCCACTCTATATTGGACTTCATCAGAATGTTTTAACAGCTGTTATTCAGACTATTTGAATAGCTTTTGGCACCAAACAGTCACTCCAACTTTTAAATTTAAAGTGACCCAGTGCCTATTTTGACAATTCTATTTATACCCCAAACAAAAATACAAATTCCCTCTCAATTTAAATATAACTAAAGTGAAATAAATACATATAATTAACAAACATATTGAATGAACATATTGAATAACTTAGTTAAAACAGATCAACATTGTTGAGAGGCTTGTGCTTACAATAACATCGACTAAAGTGTTCCCCAAGTTAAATCAGTGCAAATTCATTAAAAAGTCAAAACAGTATAGACACTCAGTGCATATTGTATTTAAACATAACTAATCTATACATTATGTATGCATATACGTTTCAACAAAGAATAGTCTCAATACAAAATAAATACACTTACATATGTCCTTATATATATATATATATATATATATATATATATATATATATGTATATCTTTATTTATTTATTAATGCTCGACCCATACATGCAAGTACCCTGTACGTTGATATAATGTATAAAACTTCTTGTATATATTATAAAACTCTAAATCATTAAAAATATAAAACATTAATATTCCTATTGATTGAACATTTCATATAAATAAGAATCTCTACGTATAATACTTGAGATAATAACTTGTGTTTATGCTACTCCTAAAACCATACCAAGGTTCGAAAATATGTATAATATGAATAGCTAAATCAATAAATAAATACCTGATGTGTAAAAGATACATATATTGATATGTAAATATGTAAAATGTATGCCCTCATAACTAAGCTGTTTTAATTGTAAGGTGGGCTTTCAGTCCTGGTTCCCTGGCAGCATCAGTAAGTATCTGCCATATAATTTCTCGCTTGCCTAATAAGGCCTTAATGTTATCACCCCTAGGGCTAACAATGACTTGATCAATTATTGCAAACTTGAATACGTGAGAGTCATCATGTCTCTATATAATGCATTAGTCGTGTCCTTAGTTCTAATACTAAAAAGGTGGTTGTAAATCCTCCTCTTAAATTGTTCAGTTTTACCTATATAGAAACAAGGGCACAATGAACATTTTGCTAAATATATGACATATACCTACTGTTACAATTGCCTTGCTGAAATGAAATGTGTTCTATTAATATTATCTAAGGTTTACCCCATCTATATCAAAGATCACACTACATTGCTTACAACAACCACATTTTGTAGTATGTTTACCTTGATTATTTCTTACTCATAAAGTGTGTCCAATCTCTAATCTCTTTATATTAGCCCCAATTTTGTGAACAAATGTGGGTGCATCACCTATTATTTTCTTTATATCTTGATCCACCACCAATATGTTCCAATTCTTTCTCAATATGTTCTTTATATATTTTGTATATGAGGATTCCTCAAGGACGCAAGCTCTATTATATTGTTTGTTGGAACTCCTCTCTGTTTTTCTTAAATTCATATTTAGTTCCTTTCCATCAATGGGGGATATTTCTTTCCCCATTCCCCTATTATATAATTAGTAACATCATTCAACATAGACAATGGGTAACCCCTAGAAATAAACATAGGTTTAATATAATTAACCTCTTCTATCATGTTCTCATAGGTAGATGTTATACGGGCAGCCCTAATACATTGCCCCTTATATATATTCTTCATCATATTCTTAGGGTGATTACTTGTATATTCAAGATAACTATTAGAAAAAAGTATTTTTTCTAAATATTCTAGACTGAAAACCATCCCTAGATTTATAAATATACGTGTTTAAATAAGAAATGCCATCCAGATTGCAAGTAAACGTGAATTTTAAAAATGTACTAGTGCTTTTTAAAAATTTTGTAAATCCTTGAATACTCTCCACAGGCCCATCCCATAAAATAAAGATATCGTCAAGCAACCTAGAATAATAGGTAACATGTTTATAATAATCACGGTTAAACAACTTAGTGGTCTCCTATTCTAACATTACCAGGTTAGCGAAAATGGGGACACAAGCAGCCCCCATAGCCACACCCCTGGTTTGTCTAAAATTCTCACCTTCGTAGTGTATATAATTGTAATCTAATACCATAGACATCAATTCCATAACTAAAGTAATTCTGTCTTAGTCCAATTTTGAAAATTTTCTTATGCTGTTACAGAAGTCATCCAGACCCTGTTGTTTAGGTATATACGAAAACAAATCTATGACATCAGTGGTAATAATTATATTCTCTTTCCATACTGATTTGGTTAAACTTGACAGAAAAACCCAGGAGTCCTTGATCAAATGTGTTGTATTATTATAAATAGGTTTTAACCATCTATCTATCACGACTCCTAAGGGATATATTTTTGAAGGCCTACCAGACACAGTAGGACGGAACGGTGATTGTTTAATACTTTTATGAATTTTAGGTATACCCACCATAGTTGCAAGAATACGATGTTCTACCTTCAAATAATTATATAAATCAGGAGTAACACGACTGTCCAATGAAAATTCTTCAAAATATAAATCGATGCGTCTGTATCCAATATTAATTTCATTAATGGACACTTTCATAGTTAACTGTCTCATATAGGATTTTGTACATTTCATTAATATAGTTTAAAGAATTGTATAAAACTGCACCTCCACCTTTATCAGGTTTCATAACTCTTATGTCTTTATTGCTACTTAACTGAACCAATACATCCCTCTCATCCCCAGATAAATTATCATGCTACCTCCATTTTCCTATATGTTCTGTACATGTCGTTTGTCACTATTTTTCAAAAATAACATATTGGGGTGGGTGTGAGGTATAAAGGTGCTTTTTTTCTTTACTTCATTATATGTATATTGTGTAGCATCATTTTGAAAAAAGTAAAGCAAGATTCCACCTCCAGAAATATCATTTAGTTTCAATGATAGTATCCACTATATTACATTTGGTACTGGGTATGTATTTCTTAACTTTAGATAATAAAGTGAAATGTTCCTGCCTTAATTCTAAACTCGTGTAGTTATATATCTTAAAATATTTACAATACCATCACCTTGGTCTAGTACCTTAGCAGTACTTGAATCAATTTAATCTATTACCATGGTGTACCTCTCTCTCCCCACTTGTTGTTCACATGATGTGTCTGATGTTCCTGTCTCTGTTTTCTCCATTTCCACTCCTGCCTCCCTTTGACCCCTTAAGTTGTCATAGTTGTCATAATGTATCCTATGTCCTGTATATGAATTTGTCCTTTTACTTCCTTGTTTACTACTGTCATCTTCTTCCTTCCATGTATAGGCCTTATTACGTTTGTACTGATCTAAATCCGTCTTAATTTTCTAACATTTTTTGTTGTGCATCACCTGAGCCTTTTTGTCAGCAATATTATACTGTTTTTCATACAGTTTTTCCCACTGGAGAAACAGTAAATCATTAACAATTAAATTGTTCAACCACTCAACTTCATTCAATAATTTACACAGTTTTTCATCATTTTACTTAAGCATTTCCATAAAATCAATACCAAATCTATTAAAACACTTGCTGAACTCTGTCATAGACAGTTTAACTAAATGCCCATAGTTACCTTAAAAAAAAATTGCAACCCCATGGGTGCAATGTTTAATGAAATACATTTACTTAAATATGCAGTATCCATTTTTACCCCCTTAAAGTCAAATGCTTGCCCAATCCGTTACCATTTGCGGTTTCAGCTGTGTATTTTGTTTCTCAGAAGCAACTTTTGAACCTCATGCTTCTCATTCACGGTCTTTTTGTGTGTGGATGTCGTCTGCTTTTCTAGTTTACAATCCCTGACCTTAAGTACTGCATTGAACTTTTCTCCTTCTAGGGCTTTAATACATTTACATGGTAAATCTGTTCAGTGCATCTCTTTCCTGTCTGTATTGCTTCATTTGTCTTAATTTATGTCACAGGGTCCCTGCCATTTGGCCTGGAAGTTTTCACTTGTGGGACCTGGACTAAAACTTGATAGTCTACCTGAAATGCTCTGTTCTGGGAATTTCTGTTCGGATGTCAATCTTCACTCAGTCCTTGACAGCGAGTTTGGTTCCAAACTGCGGATCAGAGATCGTCATTTACTTCAGCTCGCGCTCTCCAAACTCTCGAGCCAGGCTTTCACCATAATGCTCCTCAGAGATTACCTCAGATCTCGTTTGCTGCTTCACAGACCAGGCGCATTTGTTCATTGTCTCAAGTCTTATTTTAGTTTGTGAGTAATATCTTTAATTTTTTCATTCTTTATTTCTAAAGTTTCCCTTTTATAACTTGTATTTCTAGCCGCTCCTTGGGAGACTGTCAGATACCATTGTTGGTACTCTTCTCTCTACCTGTATTAAAAAAAAAAAAAAATCTTACTTTTACTATATTTCCTTCTTTCTGACTGCTTTAATCTGTTATGTCTGAACAGGAGAAACTTTCTCCTTCTAAACCCTCTAAGGGCACCTCTGGATTCAAAAGGTGCAAGAAGTTAGGGCAAAATGCCCAATTCAGACGGGCATACCCTGTGTGTTTATTGCCTTGGCAAAATTAATTTGCAATAGAACTGTGCGATTTGTCACAGGATGTTCATCGTGCATACAGCTGCAGTAATCACAGATGGGTTTTCTGCCGTCAGGCGGGTCCTCGGTCGGCCGAATTCCAAAGTCTAGGTCCGGCGTCGGTTGTTGTCGCTTTCTTTCCTGACGTCAGTGCGACAGGGGTATATAAGACACAGCCGACGCCATTTTCTTCAGTCTTTTTGCCGCGGTGCCCGAAGCAGAAGCAGTTCGCAAGTGCCGGTTGGCCAGCTCCTGAATTTACTAAAAATTGGAAACCGAAGTCTTCTTTAAAGCTAAGTACCCCGTTGGGGAAACCTTTCTTGCCTCAGACCGATGTCAGACAAAGTTAACAGTTGTATTTCTTGTGGGAAGCAAATACCGCATAAGGATTTCCATTCCCTCTGCATACCTTGTTTAGGCCCAGACCACGACGTCTCGGGCTGTCGCTTTTGCGCTACTTTCAATAAACACACTATTAAGCATCGGGCGGAGTTCGCCCAACACTTTTTTGGTAAAGCCTTTGATTATAAAATGTCGTTGGAGACTCCGACTACCGTTTTGTCCAAAAAACGCAAGGACAAGGACCGACACGACGCCAAAACCGGCTACACGTGGTCCGGTTCTCAGCGAGACGCCTATGCAGCCCCTGACTACCGACGACACTTCTTTGGCGGTGTCTTCTGTAACCGAGACCGCAGGTACCTCGGCCCATACCCAGACTACAACCACCGAAGCCACTGTGAGTATTGAGCCTCCTAATGTGGACAGGTCCACTTCCACCCATGGTGTCTTTAGACCCTCATCTTCCTTTTCCATTAAGGCCTTTACTAAGTCCAAATCAGCCATGCATCCCAAGAGGCCTGTTGCACAGGGCCCATCTCCAGGCCCCATGCCTAAAAAGCAGATGCTAAAAATGGTTGAGGATTTAATTACTCTTATCAGGGGTTCCCAACCCCCTCCAGACAAGAGACCCAGAGTTGAGGAAGATTCTCCCTCTTCTGACCAGGGCTCCATTTTTTCAGAACATTCTGATGTAGATGAACACTCATACTCTCCTTTTGAAGATTCTGATGCAGAGCAGTCCATTCCTTCTGTATCCCCCCCCCCCCCAGAGGATTTTTCTTTTGGGGAAACCCTGCACACCTTGAGGGAACACTTCCATTGGGAAGGCCAAGACTTTTCTGATTCCAAGAAAAGACTTAGGGAATTTCTTTTGTTACCTCAACACAGACCTCTGGCGATACCTCCTGTCTTGGACATACTTGATGATGTTTACTCGGAGGCTTGCCTTAATCCGGATTCCCTGCCTCCTGCCCCAGTCAAGCCTGATAGGTACTACAGTGTTCCTAACTCTCACCAATTTCTTTACAAAAGCCATAATGCTGACCCTGAAACCATTTCTCAAGGCCCCAAGGGAATGAAGGCCTCTACTGCTAAGAATCCACTACCTTCGAAGAGAGTCTAGATCCTTAGAAAGGTGGGGAAAAAGGTATATACCTCGGCCACCCTAGCCATGAGGGCCTTAAATTGTCAGTTCCATATGCTTAAATATCAGCAGTTTCTGTTATCACAATTAAGAAATAAAATGTCTCAACCTGAACAACCAGATTTGAAGGAGTTGCAGGATATGATGCATAGTGCAGAACAAGTGGGTAAACACACCTTACAATGTGGCTATGATGCCTTAGAGGCCTCAAGTAGAGCTGCTGTTACAGGATCAGTCATTCGTAGACATGCCTGGCTTAGGAACAAATCTTGCCTGATCATGTTAAAGCTAAACTATTAGATGCTCCTTTACAAAAGGATGTACTATTTGGTACTAATGCTGAGGAGATACTACGGAAAATGGAAGAAAAAGCTAAATCTATGCAAACTGTCAAAGCTTTTCTACAGGTTCAACCACCACGTTTTAGCAGAAATTGGCCTTCTAAAAACTGGTCCTTTCCAGCCACGGACAAGCCCCAAAGAGGTAGATACAGGCGCACAAGGGGCAGAGGACAATCTCAAGGATCATATAGAGGCAGACAATGGCAAACTCCAGCACCAAGAGTTGGCGAAGACAGTGCACAATACAGGAAACAAACCCAATGACTTCCTCCTTTTCATGCCAAGCAAGTCTCAGCTGGCAGCACCCTTGGGAGGAAAGCTGGCATTATTTACAAGAAATTGGCATATTATCACAACAGACAAATGGATCCTGGACATTATAAACAGAGGCTACAGATTTCATTTTCACACTCTTCCAAAAATGAGAGGCATGCCAAACCTGCCACACAATCAAAGGGCAGAGGCACAAATACAAATTTCAAAGCTCATGGACATGAAAGCTATTCAAGAGGTACCTACTCACGAACAAGGTCAAGGTTTTTATTCCAAACTATTTCTGGTACCAAGGAAAGGAACCGACTGAAGACCCATTTTGGACTTATCCATCCTAAACACATTTCTACTCGTACCAAAATTCAAGATGCTCACATTACAGCAACTTCTTCCCATGCTGGGCAAGGAGTTTTGGCTGGTAACATTGGACCTCAAGGAGGCATACCTGCATGTCCCAGTCAGACAAAGCTGCAGAAGATACCTCAGATTTCTTGCAGGTTCAATCCACTATCAATTCTCTGCATTGCCCTTTGGCTTATCTACTGCGCCCAGAGTATTCACGAAATGCCTGGCATCAGTAATTGCCTACTGCAGACTTCAAGGGATACAAATTTACCCTTATTTGGACGACTGTCTGATCCAAGCGGACAGCAAGCACATACTTCTGGAACATCTGGCTTATGTGACACGGTTATTGAACTCTCTGGGATACACAGTCAACAAAGAGAAATCCAGGCTAACACCATCTCAGAAAATAACTTTCCTGGGTGCCAACTTGGACACAAACACCCAGATGGCCTATCTCATGCCAGAAAAACAGGGGCAACTAACTCAGTACTTCAAAATACTAGCAAATTGTACCAGGTTCACTGCAAGGAAAATCCTGCAGGCTCTGGGCTTCATGGCATCTTGCATTCTTTTAATCCCATGTGCAAAGTTGCACATGAGGAAACTTCAGTGGTACCTAAAAAACCTATGGTCTCAACACAGCCACAGTTTGGAAACAATAATCCCAACAATCCCATGTTTGCAAAAGGAATTTCTATGGTGGGCCCAAGCATGTCAAACAAACACAGGTCTTCCATTCTGCAAGCCTCAAGCAAATCAAGTCATCACAACAGACGCCTCAGACTATGCCTGGGGGGCGCACATGACAAGACAGGTGCATTCAGGGCAAATGGTCCCAAAAGGAAAAGCACCTTCACATCAATCAAAAAGAAATGCTAGCAGTGATAAATGCAATTACAGCTTTCAAGGACCTCCTGCATCCAGGGCAATTATTGATGAGAACAGACAACACCACAGTAATGTGGTACATAAACAAACAAGGAGGAACACATTCATACCCCCTGTGCAGACTAGCCATGTCACTTTGGAACTTGGCTCTGGAATGGCAAATCGAACTTCAAGCACAGTACTTGCCAGGTTTGGAAAACACGCTGGCAGACAATATAAGCAGGAATATGACAGACCCACACGAATGGAAGTTGCATCCTCAAGTGTTTACAAAGATAATCCAAGCGTGGGGAAGGCCAGACATAGATCTCTTCGTCTCCCACAGGAATCATCAGTTGGAAAAGTTCTGTTCAAGGACCTTTCATCCAAAGGCCTGGAGAGTGGACGCCCTTTCTTTCAGTTGGGCAGCATGGACAGTTTACGCTTTCCCACCTTTGCCTCTTCTGCCCAAGGTGCTCTTGAAAGCAAGAGCAGACAGACCGAAGATGATACTGATTGCTCCAGACTGGCCAAGACAACACTGGTACCCACTCCTGAGGAGCCTAACGCATACTTCTCCCTGGTCCCTACCACTAATGCCTCTTCTACTGACTCAGTACAGCTACAAAACTCTTCACAGTCAGCTGAAAACACTCTATCTCGCTGCATGGAAAATTCCTTAACACCACAACAGACCCTATCCTCCAAAGAGGTGCAGGATGTCATTTTGGAGGCCAGAAGGCCATCTACTAGAAAGGCTTACTCCGCAAAATGGAAACGGTTTTGCTCTTGGAATGAGAAAAAAGGCCAGGATCCTAGAAAACTGAATTTGCCTCAGATATTACAGTATCTAGCTGGGCTGTTGAGCAGTGGACTTCCATTTTCCTCCATAAAAATTCATGCCTCAGCCATTTCTGCAGAATTCAACACTGATCCACCCTTATTCTCTCACCCACTCTTAAGACAGTTCCTCAGAGGGGCTAAGAATATAAGACCTCCAAGGAAACAACCAATACCAGCCTGGGATCTTAATTACATTCTAGAAAAATTAACATTGCCTCCCTTTGAACCAGCTGCCTCAACAGATTTGCAATATTTGTCCTGGAAAACAGCTTTCCTTCTGGCCATTACCTCAGCTCGTAGGGTTTCTGAACTACAAGCCCTCATGGCTGTGCAGCCCTTTCTCATCTTCCATCAGGACAGGGTTTCCCTTCGAACCAACCCGTCATTTATGCCTAAAGTGGTATCCAGGGTAGCTTTAAATCAAGCCATACACTTTACCTACCTTTTACCCCAATCCTCAAAACAAAGGGGAAAGGCTGCTACACTCCTTAGACATCCATAGACAGCTACGTTATTATTTGGACAGAACAAAGCCTTTCAGGAAATCAGAACAACTTTTTGTGTCCTATGCTGTAGGAGCTCAAGGGAAGTCAGTTACCAAACAGACAATTTCAAAATGGATAGGCCACTGCATACAGTTTTGTTACTCCTTTCATGGAAAATCTGTCCCTACAGGCATCAGATCCCACTCCACCAGGGCCACAGCTACCTCTACAGCCTTCCTCAGAGGAGTTCCTACCAAATATATTTTGGAGGCAGCCACTTGGAGTTCTGTGCATACCTTCACCAAACACTGCCACCTGCTTTTATACTCCAAAACTAGAGCAGGCTTTGCCACTGCTGTGTTGCAGGGCATTCTGGCTCATCCAAGTTCCACCTAGTACCTACCACCCTGTGTGTAGCTTTGGGATTCTACCCATCTGTGATTACTGCAGCTGTATGCACAATGAACATAGTACAGTTTTGTACCTACCATAAATGTAGATGTTCTAGTGCTAATACAGCTGCAGTACAGGTTTCCCTCCCTCCTTCCCCTCTTGGTAAAGGCCTAGGGGCTAACCCCTCCTCTTACAACCTGATTGGGTTATCCTTCTATGGTATATTTGCTTGCAACTACTGATTTTTGATTATATTGCATTGCATGAATATATATATATAATTTATGTATTGCCTTCCTTCTGGGGGCACCTGACATCTGGGGCAAGAAAGACTGAAGAAAATGGCGTCGGCTGTGTCTTATATACCCCTGTCGCACTGACGTCAGGAAAGAAAGCGACAACAACCGACGCTGGACCTAGACTTTGGAATTCAGCCGACCGAGGACCCGCCTGACTGCAGAAAACCCATCTGTGATTACTGCAGCTGCATTAGCACTCGAACATCTACATTTATGGTAGGTACAAAACTGTACTTTTTTTACCCACTCTTTAAAAAATATTAATAAAAAACTACTTAAGACTGGATTTTAAGAGGCCATTTCTGAGTCCAGAGAGAAAGCTGGTACTTCATATTCCTCCTCTTCTCCTGCCTCAAAGAAATGGCCTTCGCTTCCACAGTCATGGGAACTGTCAAGGAAAATACCTAGACCTTCCTCTGTACCGAAGAGTTCATCGGCACTGGAGGATTTGTCTACATCAACTACTACTACCTCTACATTGGCTTTGGAGCTGAGAACTTCTTTGGTAGCTACTGATGTATCTGTACCGAAGCTCCCAAGAATGTCCTACTCCCCATTTGTGGACCCAGTTAAAGACACTCCTTGTTTGGATGTGAGACCTCCGAAATACCCTTCCACTGCATCTGTTTGTTCTGCTAAGAGTCTCTCAGAGACAGACATTGAGACTGGTGGATCAGCTACAGGTGTCGAGGGGATTGCCCTTACCTCAGAGCCACACTGGCGTCGGAGCCATTTATCCTATGACACCCCCATATCCTCTTCCTCCAACTTTTGTTGAGCCTTTAGAGCCCCTGATCTAGCCTCTCCTGGCCCCGACTTCCTTGGAGCCCCTGATCTAGCCTCTCCTGGCCCCGACTTCCTTGGAGCCCCTGATCTAGCCTCTCCTGGCCCCGACTTCCTTGGTTCTGGTAGCATCTTCATGTTCGGTTCTGAGGACCACCTTGAGTACCACCGAGCTCTCTGCTCCGGAGACCTCCCGGGGTCGAGACTCTCTGATCAAGTCTGAGATGAATGGTACTTTTTTGTTTCCTTCGGAGCCATCTATGTTTCTCGGTGCCTTGGCCTTTGCAGCGTCGACCCAGGCTTCTGTTCCGGAGGCTGCTTCCTCGTTGCAGGGTGTGACCCCGGTTCCGAAGGAATCTTTCAGTTCCAGGCTCCCACCCCTCTACGGGGGGGGGGGGGCAGCCTTCCAGATTATGGAGAGGGGGTTGTCTGTTGAAGAGACAGTCTGTGCCATCCCTGTCAGGACAGATGTCTGTATCCCTTCGAACTGAGCTACCATCAGTCTCACCCGTGGGATAGAGAGCACAAAAGTTTCAGGTAACACCTACCTTGGCAGTCTCTTCTTCGGTTCTTCACTGAATCATTCCCCCCCCCCCCCAAGGAAGTCCCTGTGAAAAAGTGCAAGAGGAAGCACACTCCCCGGCAGAGTCTTTCACTGAAGATACTGACTTCGATGAAGGGGAAGGTTCCTCTAGGTCACCCCCTGATGAGGTTTCCTTCAGAGCATCCTTGAAGTCTTGAAACAGAGGGGTAGTAAGTCCTCCGAACCTTCCTCAGAGGAATCAATATACCTGGAGGCTTTTCGTGCTCAGCCCTCTACTTCTTGGAACTGTGCCTGCTGATGACCTCATTAAATTGATTGCTCAGGGGGGCGTGAAAAATGCCCGATGCCATAGAGCCAATCCCTGAGAGACCTGCTAGAGTGTTATCAACCCCTAAAGGGGGGAACCACATTCAGCCAAAGGAATTCCCGCTTGACACCTTGGTGGTAGCTGCAGCCACCAGAAAGGAACTTGCTGAGGAAAGGCCTACTGTCTGTCCTCCTAACAAGGAGTCTAGGACTTTGGATTGATTTGGGAAGTGCGTTTATGCTGTATTGACTTTTGCTTTAAGGTCCTTGAATTATATGGCACACTTTACAAGACTACAGATGGTTCTGATCAAGGAGCTCTCGGAAACCCTTGAAGGAGCAGTGGCTGAAGGGGTATGAGGTAGTTACTTCTCAGCTTGCAACCCTAGAAGCAAATCTCTTAACTTGTCCATGAGGCTTGTTGCCCATGCAGGTGAAGGGACGGCTAGGACAGGGGGTTCAGGCATAGCCATTAGAAGGCACTCCTGGATGCACTTGTTCAAATTTGCGGAGCCATTTAAAGCGCAATTCATCAATGCTTCATTTGACGGATCTTCCCTGTTTGGTCCCAAGGTAAAAGATACCCTAGCCAGATGTGAAAAGGATGGTAAGACCCTTTCTGCAGTTGGCATACGTGTCTCCACTCCTCAAAGACCTTATTCTAGGAGCCAGCGAAGTGGAAGACTATGGTTTAAAAAATCCAAAGGGCCTTTCTAGGATTCACGAGGCAAAGACTTTCCCTGGGGCGGAGGGGGAAGCAATGGAAGATGCTGCCCTAGAGGTAGAAATGGACCGCAGAACCAGGGATCCAGAGAGACGTACTCTGGAGCTTCCTACCAGCACCCCTGAATGGCTGCCCGATTGCTTGCCTCTGGAGGCAGACTGTGGATGACTTTCTATGCACCAATCTGCCTGGCAAATGATAACGGACAAATGGGTTCAGGGAATCGTATCCAGAGGTTACCAAATTAGTCTATCAAGACCTCCAAAACCCCAGAAAAAACTCCCAGACATATACCACCCAGTCTCAGGGAAGCAGCAGTTCTAGAAATTCAAAAACTGCTAAACAAAAGTCATCCAAAAAGTCCCACCAGACCAGAAAGGATCCGGTTTTTACTCTAGATTCTTTTTAGTGCCCAAAAAAAACAGGGGACTGGAGACCCATCTTGGATCTCAGCCAATTCAACAAAGTAGTTCAACAAACCAAATTCCAGATGGTCATGGTTTAGTCGATACTTGCATTCCTGGAAAAATGACTAGTGGATGTGCTCTATCGACCTCCAAGATGCTTATCACGTAAAAATGGAAGAGCTCTAGATGGCTTTTGTGCAGCTGGCTGGGAGCCAGTCATTTCCAGTTCCGAGCACTGCCCTATGGACTCTCCACAGCCCCCAGTGTATTTATCAAATGCATGGCAGTGGTAGCAGCTCATCTAAGACTGTAGGGGTTTGGAGTCTCCACAGCCCCAAGTGTATTTATCAAATGCATGGCAGTGGTAGCAGCTCATCTAAGACTGTAGGGGTTTGGAGTATTTCCATATCTTGATGACTGACTCCTCTCTGCTGCCACCAGGCATCTTTTAGAATGGGTAAAAGATTACACCATACATCTCTGGGAATAACTGTAAACTTCAAAAAGTCCACACTTCAACCCACTCAGAAACTGGACTTCATTGAAGCCCACTTAGTCACTACCGCGGAAATTGCATCTCTTCCTCCAGAAAGGCTACAACGCACAAGATCTCAGGTTGGTCAATTGCTACACAACGTCAAGGTCCCAGCAAAATGTGTTCTTCAAACCTTAGGCTCCACGGCAGCAGCAATCACTCTAGTCCCTTGGCGAGATATCACTTGCGGATATTGCTATGGCTACTAACATCCCAATGGTCTCTCATTTACCAACCAATGTCTCAACTAATTTTGATTACCAAACATTGCAAGCACAACCTGTTGTGATGGCTGCAGTCCAGCCAGATTCTCGTGGGTCATCCTTTCATTCTTCCCAAGCCACAATGACCACGGATGCCTCCAAGACCGGGTGGGGTGGGCATTATCTGGGAAGGACAGCCCAAGTCGCATGGTCCCAATTAGAGGCCAACTTTTGCACATCAGTGTACTAGAGATGCGGGTGTTGTTAGCATTGCAAGCATTCCAAGATGTCCTCCCTCTAGGAACAATAGCGATTAAGATGGGCAACATTTCAATAGTCAAGGGGGAACCAAATCTTACCCGTTGTGTATAGAAGCACTCAGAGTTTGGCAATGGGTGATTTCTTCCAACTGCTTTCTTATAGCAACACACATTCTGGGGATTTCCAGTGTGATAGCAGACAAATTGAGCAGAACTATCCTCTTGCCTCACGAGTGGTCTCTCAATCCAGTAGTGGCAGACATTTCACCACTGGGGCCAAGCTTGTTGTGATCTCTTTGCCTCTCCGTTAAACAAGTGCAGAAGTTACTTTGCCCTAATCCCCCCTCAGGTGGAAGTTACTTTGCCCTAATCCCCCCTCAGGTGGAGTCACCCAGAGATGCTCTTCTCTGTGCTTGGCCTCCCAGTCTGCTTTATGCCTTTCACTCATTTCACAGTTCCTGAAGACAGCCAAAAGGACTGAGAATTCTGTTATCCTCATTGCCCCCTTCTGGCCTAGACAAATTTGGTTTCCCTTCCTGTGGCCTCATTTGATTCGGAAACCATGGATTCTGGACCTAGTTCCAGATCTACTATCTCATCCGGAGGGCATGATGCATCAGATTCTCCAAAACCAAGCTCACTGAGTGGCTTCTCCAGTTCCCATGATTGCCAGAAATCCTTCTCTTTCCTCACCTGTCCGACAGATTATCACTCAACCACAACTCGACTACAAGGAAATTATACTAAAGCAAATGGGAAAAATTTGCTAGATTGGCTCTAGACAGTGGAATAGAGCCATATTAAAGTCCTATCCACAAGGTATTAGACTTTTTAGTCTTACTTTACCAGTCGGGTTCTTCTACATCAACGATTAAAGTGCATCTAGCTGCAATCTCAAACTTCCATACAAAACTGGAAGGTACAACTCTGATATCACGCAAATTGTGTAAAGCATTCCTAAAAGGCCTTCTCATGCCAAGACCTCCATTCAAAGAACCTCTCCCTCCTTGGCTTTAACAATTGGCTTTCAGGCCCTGACTCGAAACCCTTCTGAACCATCGGCAACTTATGACTTAAAATATCTATCATGGAAAATTCGATTTTTGGTGGCCATCACTTCTGCCAGAAGAGTCTCGGAACATCAGGCTCTGTCGTACCAACCTCCATGCTTAACGTTTCATAAAGATAGGGT
Organism: Protopterus annectens; assembly: GCF_019279795.1. Taxonomy (NCBI): domain Eukaryota; kingdom Metazoa; phylum Chordata; order Ceratodontiformes; family Protopteridae; genus Protopterus; species Protopterus annectens. The sequence continues at coordinate 296,237,658 of NC_056744.1, forward strand.
TGTTCTTCGAGTCGGTCCTTTTTGCCCAAGGTGGTATCCGAAACTAATATTAGACTTTACAGCTACCAGTCTTTTTCCCAAATTTTTCGAACAAGGGAGAATATGCTCTCCATCTTGATGTACACGGGCAATTATATTTTTATCTTCATAGGACTAAAGTACTTTAAAATTCAAACCAACTTTTTGTGGCATTTTCTTCTCTCCATCTAGGTAATCCAGTTTCTAAGGTTACCTTGGCCAAGTGGCTTAGAGACTGCATTGCCTTCATTTATCATTCTAAAGGCCTCCAGCTTTCAAAAACAGTTCAAGCTCATTCTACAACAGCTGTAGCTACTTCTGTAGTTTTTCATGCCAGACCTTCCTTAGATGACATTTATGCAGCAGCCACTTGGTCTTCTCATCGTACCTTCATCACTTATTACAAATTAAATCAGGTCTCAAGAGGATGAGCATCCTTTGGTGCTCTGGTGCTTAGGAATATTCTTCGTGAGTCCTCCCAAGGCTGAAGTAGCTGGGGACTCTGTCCCACTGTCAAGGATTGAGTGAAGATTGACATCATCAGATAAAGAAGCTGTCTTACCATAACTTTCCATCTGTGTTGATCTTCACCAATCTTTAACAACCCTACCCTCCGTCCCTCATAATTAGAATGAATTTAGACTTTGGTTAGCACTTCTTTATGGACTCACATTTGGCCTCAAATTAATCTAATTATCATGTATTTTGCCCTCTCTTGTCTGACTGCCACTTCTTGGCAAACGTGATCGGAGGTAATTTTTCTGAGGAGCATTATGGGTAGAGCCTGGCTCGAGTTTGGAGAGCACGAGCTGAAGTAAATAGCCGTGTCTGTTCTGAGGTTCGGAACTGAACCCACTGTGGTAAGACATAACTTCATTTTATAGACACTTTGTTGGCTAAGTTGTGCTGTCCCCATGTGCTGCTGCACACTGGCCATTACCTCCTTTATTCTTTCCTGTAAAAGGATGTAATGTCCTAAAGCACTCTTAAAATCGTCTCCTCCTCCTCCTCCTGTGTCTCTCTCACTATATCTAGTAGTTCTCTATCGCACGCACCATGTGGCAGTTCAAAGGGGCGAAATCTTGTACAGGTGTGGGACACTTCATAGACTAAAGATATTAAAAAAGGGCATCAGTTCATCTCTTTGTTTCCCATCTTTTACTATGACCTTTTTCACCTTACTTTTTAGGTCCTATTAAACCGTTTTGCTAGACAGTCTGGGTGTGGTAAATTGATGTTTTCATCTGTTTCATTTGAAAGCTTTGACAGATGTCCTGCATGATTTTTTTAACCAAGACACATTTTTTTAAATAGGCAGTCATGCATTTATATAAATGAAAAAACATATTGACATTTTTTAGAGTTGCAAACATTATGCATCGCTTATCTATCCAGTCATTGTCCGCCAAACATTACATAGCACATTCATATCCTGCCTTTTAAACCTCATTCCTGCTCTGCATTTATTGTTCCCACAGTTATCATTTTTTTCTATGTGCTTCTACCCTTTCCTAATGATCCCAATTCCAGTTGTTTTTATCTGTTACTGTATTTATTACTTCTAGTACATTTGGTTTAGACTTTGATTTCCATTGTCTAGATATTGTTTTTTGGCAGCCAGCATAACTAGACTCAGCAAGCCCTTACTTTGTCTAGGCAATTCTGATTCTATGTCATAGCTAAAAAAACATAAATTTGCAGTCCAAATAAAATTATTGGCCTCTTCCCAATTAATTCTCTAATTATAATTATATTAGCTCAAAACAAAATAAATAAAAATAATTTCCTTGGTTACACCAGTTTGCTCACCCAGTATCTCTGACAGAGTAGTGTGCAGGGAATCTTTAAAGTCTGCCAATTCAGTATACTCCCAGAACATATGTTCCCAGTTACCTCTTTTTTCTTCACACTTCCAACATTTGCTGTTTACCTAAGGAAAAATTCTTTGGAGTCCTCGTGGGGTATAAAAATACCTATGTAAACACTTCCAAGCAAAGATATTTTGGAATTTGTTGCATATTTGGGAAACATGCATATATACCCCATTGTTTCTTTGTGAATTGCTTATCCAGTCTCTTCTCCCAGTCCTTTCTAACCTCCTCTGATTCATAGTTATCATGCAGTATTTTATATGCTCAACTAATTATTCATTTTTAAACAGCAGCTTCTGTTTTAGATTCTACGAAAATCTCTAGCAGTGCTGGTCTTTTGCTTAGGCTCCAACTTTTTCTTTATTTGCCTATACTCTATCAATCCCTTGATAGGGAGGGCCATCTTTAGCCTGCAGTCCAAATAAAATTCTTGGCCTCTTCCCAATTAATTCTCTAATTATAATTATTTGCCCCCAGTCCCTTGGTTCTTTTGCCAGTTTTCTCCAATAAATTCCAGCCTCTCTTGCCTGTTGTCTGTATCCCTAATTGCAGTCATCCCTATCGTCAGAATCTCCTTTCTCCATTCTCATGTTTGCTTAGTTCTTAGAATACTTTCTGCTGCTTTGAGTATAATGTTCTAAATGGTTATTGTTACTGTCCTTAAGAATCTGTGCCCAAAATCCCAGTCTCCTCTTGTTTCTTGAGCTTCCCCCTATTTCATCATCATCCCTTTCTGCTTTGAATTGTAGGTTTCTGCTTGTGCTATTTATAGGAGCCTTAACTGTACAGCTCTGAAATACCACTTCAAATCGGGTACTCTCAAACTGCCTTGTTCTATTGGAAGAATCAGCTTACCCCCCCCCCCCCTGACTCTTGCTGTCTTCCTCTCCCAGATAAAATCCTTCAGGTCTTTAATTGCTAGCGATAACTTCTCTGGTTGATAAAAATATGTCTGATCTATGTATAAAACTGAAGAGACTAAAAGCATTTTATCTGCTTGTATCATGCTATCCAGTCTGCCCTTTGGCATTCTTTCCCTGGAAAATAGCAGCACCAATTCCTTTGCAGTTGGTTTGCAATTACTTTTACTAGGTTCATAGTTTCATAGGTAGTTACTAGGTATGTAGTCAAGAAGACCATTGAGAGACCTTACCCAGTTTTGAAGTTGCCACTGGGCACTGTGTGCCCTGCTCAGAGTTGCACAGTAGGCAGACTAAGGCTGAAGCAGTCAAACTCTGGGATGCAGGAAGCAGTGTGTTAACTCATAGCCATAGTCCTCTGCACTAATGGTCAGACTGAGTGGGAATACCTTCTGAAGCCTGGTAGCCTAGTCCAGCACTACCTCAATATTGCTGAACCTGCTAATGGTTCCACAGTATCCATATCAATTCTGTAGGAGAGAACTTCTGTTAAAAGCACTGGAATTAGAGGATTCATGAAAGGTGGTTTAGGAGCTGTCTTTTAATACTCAGAGCAACCATTTCAAGAATTTTCAGTTTCTTTTTAGGATACCCGGCTAATAAAAGCTAGCAATGATCCTTACTTTAGTTTTATCCATGCCTATATGGCATCCCAATGCAATTTTGTGCTCCAATTTTATAACCATTTGCTTAAGTTGCTTGGGTGTACCAATATCTAGCATATATCATCTCTATTTGTTACCTTACACACAGGCTTATTTTGTCTGGAAGCCAGACAAACTGGGACCCCATTCCTTCTCTGTGCCTTGTGAGGTTAAAGGCACCGAACATTCTCTTATTAAGTATGGGAACTTCCATATTCCATTCTTCCTAGAGGAAGGGTAGCTCACTCTAGTGCACTAAAGGAATTTCTGTGGTACTCCCCTAACTTGAAGCCCCACTATTTCTTTGGAGTTCTTCTACTTGCTTTATCCTGTACTGTAATTTCATCCCGTATCTGGGTTCCTTCAACTTTGTTTCCCCCAGGCTTTTGCACCCACTACCTTTCCTGAGGTCTGTGTTGTAGTAGCAGGAGTCCTCTTCTCTTCTCTAAATAAGTTTATACAGGGTTCCTATCAGTTCGTCGAAACTTCAGCAGTTTGAACACCATATGTTCGAACTGTGAAGTTCGAAAACTGATTATCGCAAAGCTGCAGAACACAGAATTCTTTCCCAGGGAAAGAATTTGGTTGGCCGTTTCTGTGGCTTCGCTATTTTCAGCACTGTGGTGGAAAGTTATGGGTCGGGTTCAGTAAGTGTGCGATTGTGTGGACGTTAGGGCGCGGGTTAGGCGAGTTAGGGTGTTGGTGAGGTGGGTGTGCGATAGTGACAGAGACTTTAGGGTTAGGGCAGGATAAGTGAGTTAGGGTTAGAGCGCGGGTCAGGTGAGTGTGCGATAGTGATGGACCTTAGGGTTAGGGTTTGGGTTAAGGTAAGTGGATAGATAGTAGCGTATGTACAGTTTAGTGTAGGGTTAGATGTAGGATTTTAAGTGTATGTGTGTGGATTGCTGTTTTTTTGGTGTGCTTGTGTTGTGTGTGTTTCTTAGAACAGCAATTTTTTTCCCTGGGGAAAAAAATTGCTGTTCTAAGCCTTCGATGGTTTTGCACTTCGAGGTTAGAAGTTCAAACATATGGTGTTCGAACTTCTGCCATTTTGTCGAAGTGATGTAGACCCGTTTATACGCACTGGTTTTGACAGGACTCTCTTAAGCCAAGTTTTATTGAACCCCTACTTTTCTAGGTATGCTGGTAGGCGTATCTGTAACATAGAAATTGGTGACTGCCTTGATTTGTTCCTTTAATAGGAGCTGTAATCGATTCCTTATTACTCATCTTCCCATTGTTTCCAAAGGTCCTTAGTTATTGGAAGTGTATCCCATTTGTAAATTGAGTGAGATAAAGAGCTGTGGCTACCAGATTCAGGACCTTCCCAAACTCTGTAACCAGGTAATGTCTTTTTGTCCCCATGTAAACAAACAAAAAAATCAATGGACTGAGTAGCTCCACTGGGATTCCATTAAGGTAATCCTGCTGCTTTTGTTTACTAGCTTGTGTAGTTCTTCCCCAACTACATTTATCAAGGACTTTGTCGGTTTTGCAGTAGTACAGTTGCAGAATGCAAACTCAGCCTGCCTGGTCATAACTAATGTTGCCTTTTTTCCTTACGTACTACCAACTCCTTAGGTGCGTGTCTGAAAGTTCATTTGTTTTCAGCACCATAGTATTGAGCAGTATGCCCCTGCTTGCTATATTTAAAGCTAAAATAGAAGACTTAATCCCCTTACACATTTCTCAGTTTTATCAACTACTTTAGTAGACTAGTCTCTAAACACATTTGTTTTGCACATTACCCTTTATGCTAAAGTTGCAAAGGTTTTGGCATCTTGAGAGTTTGTTTGGCACACCCTCAGAATGATTGTTCTCCTGAACCTGTCCATAACAAGTATTTCCTTATTTTTTTCTAAGACCCTTGAATCTGTCCAGATCTTTACAGTGTTTTTGTTCAAATAATTGTGGTCTTATTTTGCTGCTGGAGAGGCCATTTGTGACAAGTAAGGGCTAGGGTTTTCAAGGTGACTTCTCTTGTTAACAGACTATTTCTTTGACAGATTCACTACTTTACAATCTATGCATGTCCATATGAGCACAGAGTGGCTCCAGAATGTTCGTTACTTAGAGGCTTGAATATTTGCTACTAAGTGGCTTGAGTTGAGGTGTAGAGCATGGTTCTGACACCATTCCTTCAACAGCTGTAACTATTGCCTGCAGCAGTTGTTACACAGCATTCGTTTCCCCATTGGGTCACCAACACACTTTTAGACACTCTAAAAACATCACTGCAGCACAGTTTATCAGCAAAACAATACATGGGAAAACGTTCCTCATGTTTGGCATGGGAGGATTTGTTAAACTTTCATAGTTACAGATGAAACTGAAGCTTCAAGTTTATGCATGAAGTTTCAGTTTCAGTTGATCACATTCTGCACCAGATGTGGAATTTAAAGCAGAAAAATACACTCCAAGGCTTTCTTAAAAATGTTAAGCACAAAACAGGCTGACATTTTTTGTGTAAATTTATCGTTTGCTGCCTGAGTTAGTTCCACTAGGCCAGTAGCCTCTTTTCAAAAGAGACCCAAGGTGGTATTGGTACTACTAGAGAAAATTTAACCAGGATGTGAAGATAGTGAAGGCTGCCAGCCTAGCCAGATAGAATTTTGTAGATAATTCTTTAATTTGTAAATATTAATATAAGCCACAGGCTTGTTCTCCTAAATGGGAAAAATTATGTTAAATGTGGAGCTGAAAAAAAATGTAACAGTGCACTCTGCTGTAACAAAGTCAATTCTTTGATGTCAAAACTCTGAGCCTATATATCTGGATGAAGGAATTCTGCCTATTGTTTTGAGGCCAGAGTTAATGGCTAGAATTTGCATGTATAATTTCGTTTATTGCTCTGGTTCCTGACCAGCTGTAAGATCAAAGGGGCTATTAACCTCTGAGAGTCTGTTTGCTTGGGAACCAGAAAGAAATGATGTAATCTGAAATTAATCCGTGGTACTGTTATTTAAGGACAGAAAGAATGAGCGCATTAGAGCATTTGTCTTGAGAACAACCAACTCACCACAGTGCCTGTGTCTATATGTAAGTAGGATTTTAGAACTGTGTTTTCTTAGTCTAATTTTCCTAATTCCTAGCTATTTCTAAGTGTTTTTCTGTGTTGATGTCAGAGCTTTTCTACTGTATTTTAAGTATTTCTCTGTGATCTCTGAACTCTTGACTAGCACTGTGTAGTAAGAAGTATTATCTTGTGTTTTATTTATTAAATATTTTTAAAGCTTTCAGCTGTGGCTGTTTTATGTAGAGATAATTTAAGCTCTGAGTACATTGCATGTATATAGTGATACTGTACCAAGTCACTCCAAGTAAATCTTGACTGGTTGTACTTACCATTTGGATAATATTACACAGTATAATTGGACACCCTTTCATAAGGGCCTTTGAGTAGCTGATAAATATTAGCTGGGTGGTGGCAGTAATTTCTACCATATATTCTGGGTAAAAGGGGCACAACTGGAGAACCTGTGCCAGCCTTCCCCAGGAGTGTCTGTGTGGTCATATAAACTCTCATCTCAACGTGCGTGTGTGTCAGCTACATGGGCAGGGACAGGAAGCAGTGGTTGGACAGAGGGGATGCTGGAGGTTTTAGCTTGCCCACTAGGCTGCGATCTGGACCCTATAGCTGTGCCAGTGGGGGGAGTCTTATTGGGGACTTGGAGAGAAAGGGAGAAACCAGCCCCAGAATCTGATCTCTGTGTGCTCTTAAGGGAAATTGTACTTTACTGTGTGTGTGTGTATTATCCTTTCCCTATATGGCTGTCCCTCACTGGTGTTAGTGGTGAGGATTGAGGCTCCTTGATTGCTGGACCAGTGCATGGACATCACACAGGATATCAGGGAACTTCCACAACTCTTTTGTCTTGATTTTGCATCGTGATGACTAGATTGTGCCAGAGGGCTGATGCTGACACGATTGTGAGAACACAAAGATGGGGATGCGGTGAGAGATGGAAGATTTGTGTTTTGGAAGTAGAAGGTTGAGAGGTGACTAAAAACCAGTGTAGATGAGGAAATTATGGTAACAGAGGAATTACTGAATTTGATTGAGGAAATTTAAGTAGAAAATGTAGTAAAAGCAAGCTGAAGTAAGGTTGTCAAACATGTTATAACGTGGAAGCAGAAAAAACAATGGTTTCAATAGGGAAAGCAGTGGCTTTGGCGATAAAGGAGCAGGAAACTATGGTGCATTCATCTAATGGGGTTACCAGTTTTAAGGGGACACCTATAAATGATCTTCGAATAGGAGAGCAAACTGAAATAGCAGCAAAAGGAAAGAGATACAACAACAGATTGTAAATGAGCAACTCTGAACTAAAAAGCCTGTGGTAAGATTTAAAACAAGAAATTACTTTCAGTTAAATAGATACAATCTTTGGGACAATATAATTTTGCCTTTAGCATTTAATATTAAAGACATAAATCCATTAATACATTTGGGGACAGAAGACTTCTGTGAAGTGACTTTTTGAAACTGTTGGTATATTAGGAAAGAAATGATGGAAAAGAAATGAGACAGCACCATGGACTAATTTAATGCATATTGCAGTTTAAAAAAAAAATGATGAAGTCTTATCTGTTTATAATTGTGTATGATATAAAAAGGTACTTGAAAGATGTGTGGTGGAACAGGGAGGGAGGTGTTAGTAACATTAAATATGCCAGAAGGAAGAGTACTGCATGTTCAAAGTATAATAAATATAAGTGGAAGGATGGGGAGTGTGGGATAATGGGACTCCAAAGGCTCCCTTTTTTCTTTGCTGAGATGAAAGGTATTTAGTTTAGGATTATGAAAAAAAATATGAAGAACATGTAGACAGTGTGCAGAGAAGAGAGTTAAAAGCTAGAAATTGTGAACCAAAGTGCAAGTAAATGTAGTACCCAAGGGTGTTTTGGTTTTGTAGTATTTGCGTACAGGATGAAGGGAATAACTGAAAAAAAAAAATACCGAAAATATTAGTAAAGAAGTTGACTTTGAAAATGTTGTGTAAGAAAGTGTAGAAGAACATATAATAATTTGGTAAAAATAGAATTTAAATATGATAAAAATGTTATTCAGTAAGAGGATATGTAGGGACTATTATGAAGTAATGAAGAAGGAGTTTTACACGGGAGAAGAACATAACGAAAAATCAATAGGAAGAAAGAAGAAAACAAAAAAGAAGCAAAGGAAAGGGATGACTTAAATGTACTAAGTGTGAACAGTATTAGAAATGATAACATGGGGCTTTTAGTAATTGAATGGTCTAAGAAGGTGAAAGCAGAAATTAAATATATGCAAGATGCATTAAAAAGAGAAGGGATATAACTGAGGCAGTATAATGAAACAAGATTAGTCTGTAGGAATCGAGGAGTATCCGGGTATAAGGATTTTAATAAAAAAAAGAAATATTCACTATTACAGTAGTAATACTAATACCAGGTAGGGTGGTGAGGTGTGATACAAGGAAAGGTTAAAGATCTGCAAGATTATTTGCATTTTATGCATACACAAATATAACCGACAAAATGTTCTGGTTAAAATGTTTATTATTGTGATAGGAGACTAATTCTAATCTAAGGAAGCAATACAGGAAAGTAACACAAGAAGTGAAAATATTGCAGGAAGTTATAAAATGCGATGTAGTACAGGTAAGGAGAAAATAATATATTTATCAGATAGGAATATGTAACGTAGAGATTATGGAATATGTTCTAATGGAACAGAAGAAATGGTAAGGTGTGTGGAAATAGCTGAGTGTTCTCATCATAGAGCTGTGTGTACAAACATATGTAAGAATAAGGAGATAAAGGAATAAAAGCTTAACGGTTGAAGTTAGTAACAGAAGAAATGAAGTGGGAGAGTAAAATTATGGAAAGAACATATGACAGTGATAGAATTTTCTGAAAATTGATCTGTATGGTGAGTATGCTGTAATTAAATCAAAAGGTGCTTCAGCAAAGTATTAGTTTTGCAACCAGCCTATTGTATGTTTTTTTATTTTTTATACACCCCCCCCCCCCCCAAGAGATTTGTTTGTTTTTTAATTGAATTGTGCAGTTTATAGATCACATTAAAGGTGGGAAAAGTTTTGAAATGGTTTATTGTGCTCTCATTTTTTTATATCACAAAAACCTGGCATTTTAACAGAGGTGTGTACACTTTTTATATCCTTTGTATTATATATTTATTCTAGTAATGATTGCAGTTATTCAAGCTTTTATGTCAGAAATGATTGAAGTATATTGGAAGTTGGGAAAGGAAATTGAGATGCCAGTATGCCTGTCTCATGCAGATGATTTCCTTTATTGTAGCATAAAATGAGCAGTAGATGAAAAGTGCTGAAAAATTAAAAAAAGTAATAAAAAGGCAAATTTACCTAGAATAAATGGGTTTGTTGAAATAAAGAAAATTAATGAAATTTATTATAATAGGAAAAATGTAAATATTACAGGTTATGTTTGAGAAATTTGCAAGCATACTGAATCATTGGAACGTGGAAGTTGAGGTAATAACTTTTCCACCATGCTAGTAGTTTTTTTTTTTAAATTGTTTTATAATAAAATGGTATATGTGTTAAACACACGCATTTTGGGTAAACTTGCTTAAATTGGAGGAGCTTTTATTTTTCCAGGAAAACCGGAAGAGTAATTGCTATATATTTCAATTTTGTATGTGGTTCTAGAATGACTCCTATTAAGAGGAATGGTATGAAATAAAAAAGAAGGGCTGTGGGATAGATCTGAAAACTATTTTTTAGTGTCAGTACACCTATTTTAGTATATTAATGTGAAAAATAGGGAGAATGAAATTGTGGTAAAACAGAGGTGTGAAGAGATATGGAAATTAAAAATGAATCTAGTGAGAAGGGGAATAACTGGTATAAAAAGTATGCATTTTTTTTCTTGAACGTCTGTTATCAGATGATAGTGTGAGAAAGCAAAGAAGGAAAGAGTATGAAGCTTCTATGAACCTAGGGACTTTGTGGAGAATTTTAATAAGCTACCTGTTAAGGGAAATATATGTATAATAATATAATAAAGAATGTGTTATGATTGCAAGGTACAGGAAACTACAGCACGTTTAGAATATAAAATGAATACTTTGGACAGTTTTAAAATGTACATAGTTGGGAATGTTTCAAGGAAATTAATATGGAAGTGGTATTGTTTGATAAATATGAAAAGAAAGGGAGGAAGAAACTGATGAATGGAATAGAATATGTGTTAGAATCTGGGTATTGTGGAAAAGAAGCTGTAAATGACTATTATAACAAAATCAGAAAGTAAGAACGTGTTTTAGCAGAAATAAAGAAATGGTTATGAAAAAAACATTGGGAAGGCTATATGAAAATTAAAGAAACTGGAATGTTAAGCAGTATGTTGTAAAATTGTGCTATATTACTTGGGGCTGGCCAGATGAACTAGGCAATTGTCTAGGGTATCCTGTTTTCAGGGATGTTCCTCCTTGTTTGTTTATATATATGTTTTAGAGCAATGTTTCTTTGCTCAAAAAAATAAATAAGTAAAACTCCACAGGAAAAAATGTACCCGTGGGATATTGGATGATTCATCGGGCCACTGTTGTACTTGACATTAACATTCAAGTCATGCAAATCATGTTGACTTTAAACATTTCAAGGTCACTGGAGCAGAGACCTCTCAGTTTTCAAATGGTGGCATGAAGCTTCTTGAAAGGAGTCCATATAAATAAAATAAAAATCAGGACATTTCTGCAGAATTATGGACACAATTTGAGGAAAGACCTGGTGAGTTAGTGTTACTGCTGTTTTAAAGTAATGCTGGCAGTGATCCTCCAAATACTTAGGCAATATTTATGTCTTAGTTATTTGTATGGATAGTCTAGATGAGATGAGTGGTGTGGTGGTCGGATTGTTATATTTTACAGTTTTGCTGGCAGTGATCAGTCATATTTTTGACAATATTTTGGCTTTGTGATTTGTTTGGACAGTTGAGGTGACAAGTATTTTTACGGGGATACTGGCAGTGATCAACCAAGAAGTTTTGGCAATATTTTGCTAGCTTTGTAATTTGTGTGGAACAACTTGTTTGGAATACAAACATGTGGCAACTTGTTTGCCTAGTCTGTGGAAGTGAAATAATATTACATTGCCTTCAGGCATTGTGGTTGTAACTGCTGGGTTGGGTTTGAGGTTGGCTAGGTGAAGGTGACTAATCCTCTTTTTATTTGCTTAGTTTAAAGCAGTGACTGTCTGGCTTTGCAGGACTTGTGTGCATTTGTGAGAAGTAAGATGAACTACTTAACTGGACATCTGATATGCAAAGGCAGACTAAGCATAATTGCTGTGGCATCTCTGGAAAAAATGACTAGTAGCCTGTTACCATTTACTTATTATTTTGGCTTTATAGGACCAAAGTGATTATGTGAGTAGCATGCAGTATTTTAATGTGTGGCAACTGTTTGGAACAAATATTAAATACATTGCACTGTCATAATCTTTTAGCATAATCAGACATCTGAATTTTACATGTTTGTTTAGGGTCGCCTGGAAGAAGGTCACTGATCCCGTTTCACTTGCTCAAAAAAAAAAGATAATTGCCTCAAAGAATACCCAGACTTTCAGAATTTCTGGGGGCTAGTGGCCCTCACACACCAAGGCTATATAAATGGATTTTGACATGGGCTTAGTCTCTCTCGCTGTGAACCCAACCTAGTCTAAATCCAGCCCTGTTCATAGGTGTATGCAGAAGGTCACTGTACTTTTGTGGGGGGTGGGGATGGGGCAGGGAATGATGTCATTATTTTTTAACTGTCCTCCCAAACTTCAGAGGTCAGTATATCTTGTGTTGGGCTGGGGACAGTGTGGTCATTATTTCTTTAATTTTCCTCACAAATTTCAGAGTGGTGCATGGAGGGTCACTATAATTTGTGTTGGAGCACTGTACTGTCTCTTGAAGGAACACATTGGAAACATTGTAATCATTATGGTTTTTCCCTCACAGTCAAACATCCAGTGCATGTACAGGTCTATATCTTTTGAAGAAGAGTGAATGAGCATGCTGTTACTATATTTCTGACAGCAGATAAGTTATGGTCTATCTTTTTTTCAACTTTGCCTAAGTCTGACATCAGTAAGGGTACACAGGAGATGTTTGCCTGTTGGGGGGTGTGAGGAGGCATGACAGCAGTTGCTTGAAATGTAACCGTGGCCATGTATATCTTCATTTTAATCCCAGTTCAACATGGGGGGGGGGGGGTACACAGAAAGTCACTACCTATTTTGAGGTGGTGGTTGGGGCCATGGTTTATGTAGCCTCACAAGCATTCATCTTCCCAGTTTATTATGAACTAGTATTTGCTCAGCTTTAAGCATTACAAGTTGGATACAACTTGTTTCTTCCTTTAAATAAAGCAGGATTAAATTTCTGGTGATTGCTAATCTTACTGTGCCCCCCGCCATGTGCTGTGGTCTGAGACAAGGCTGCAAGGATTCAGGATGATTGCTGCCCACTTAAAGGGCAGTATATACTCGGAATTAATGTTTGTATTATTATTTTTTGTGCTTTTAGAGATGAGAGAGAAAAAAAAGTATTTTTGCAGACAAATATTCAGCAGACAGGAAAAGCTGTTACAGTGCCTGACCTTTGTAAAGGATCTACTGACCTCCCTGGGGTATACTGTCAATGAAAAGAAATCAAAACTAGTCCCCATACAAAAAATTTTATTCCTAGGAGCAAGCCTGGACACAGCATCCCAGATGGCATTCATTACTCCAGAAAAACAAGCGTACCTGACCGTCTACTTATCTCAACTAGCCACCAGAACCCAGTTATCCGCAAGGAAAATCCTGCAAGCTCTGGGGTTTATGGCCTCTTGCATTCTACTCATTCTGCCCGACTGCATATGAGGAAACTACAATGGTGTCTAAAAAGCCTTTGGTGTCAACACACTCAAGACCTGGAAACTGTCATACCTATGATACCCTGTCTAAGGAAAGATTTTCTTTGGTGGGCAGCAGCATGCTACCACAACAAGGGACTTCCCTTCTCACAACCCCACGCTACCCAGACCCTCACCACAGACACATCAGACTATGCCTGGGGTGCACACCTGGATGGCAGGTGCATTCAGGGCCATTGTAGCCCAAATCAAATACATCTGCACATCAACCAAAAATAGATGCTAGCTGTTCAGCATGCCCTGACAGCTTTCATACCTCTACTCTCCACGGGACCTCTAGTGATCAAAACAGACAACACCACAGTGATGTGGTATATCAACAAGTAGGGAGGGACTCACTCGTATCCTCTCTACAGGCTCTTCATGACCCATTGGCACACGGCCTCAGCCATGCAAATACACCTGCTAGCACAATTCCTGTCAGGCTCCCTAAACTGTGTGGCAGACAACTCAAGCAGAAACCTGCAAGACCCACACAAATGGCAGCTAGACCACAGAACCTTCAACCTTGTAACCCAGAAATGGGGCACCCCGAAGGTGGACCTCTTTGCCCCCTACTCCAATCATCAGCTCATCAAATTCTGCACCAGGGAACCTTGCAGCAAGGCCTGGAAAGTGGATGCTCTATCCTTCCAATGGGTAAACCTCTCCATCTATGCATTTCCCCCTCTACCGCTCATTTCAAGGGTACTACTCAAAATAAGGGAGGAAAAACCAAGGGCACTCTTGCCCCAGACTGCCCACACCAGAACTGGTACCCACTGCTGTACAGCCTGTCACCCCTGCCACCATGGCACCTACCTCAGATCCCAATACTCCTGACTCAGAAGAATGGAGAATTCTTGCATCCACGATTGCAGACCCTGAACCTGGCAGCCTGGCTTATTCTGTGACCTTTCCTCAAGCTGCCAGCCTAAGCAAACAAGTCCTGGATGTTATACGTGCGGCCAGATGCCCCAGCACTAGAAAATCCTATGCTGGCAAGTGGAAAATGTTTTGCACCTGGATCCAGGCTAAGGGAGCTGAAACAGGACATCATTCCCTACCTCTCATCCTGGATTACCTAGCAGACCCTACTACACAGGGGTCTATCCTTCTCTTCTGTTAAAATTCATGCCTCTGCCATCTCTGCTCATTACAGCACAGAGCCACCTCTCTTCTCACACCCTCTCATCAAACAGTTCCTAAGAGGGGCTAACAACTTAAGGCCACCCAGAAGAGCTCCTACCCCAGCTTGGGACCATAACTTTTTGTTGGAAAAGCTCATCCTACCCCCCTTTGAGCCTGTAGCTTAAGCAGATGTAAAATTGGTCATCAATTCAGCTAGAAGAGTTTCGGAACACTCATGGCTGTAGAGCCCTTCATAATTTTCCATGCTGACAGGGACTCCCTCAGGACTAAACCATCCTTCATGCCTAAAGTGGTGTCCGGCGTGACTCTCAACCAATCCATTCATTTGCCCCCCTTTATCCCTAACCCACAAAACAAGGAGAAAAGTATTCTGCACTCTCTAGATGTGCACAGACAGCTCAGTTTCTGTCTGGGTAGGATTAAATCTTTCAGCTTCATAGCAGGGGCAGAGGGCAAGGCCATATCCAAACAAACATTCTCCAAATGGATAGCACACTATATCCATTTCTGCTACAAACAGCATGAGAAACTGCCCCCAAAGGGGGTCAGGACACATTCCACCAGAGCAACCTCCACCTCTCCAGCTTTTCTCAGAGAGGTCCCCACCAGGGGCATCCTGGAGGCTGCAACATGGACTTCTGTTCATACCTTCACCAAGCATTACCACCTGCCTATTTTCTCCAAATCCAGGGCAGGCTTTGCCAACGCAGTCTTGCAGGGCATCCTAGCCAGCCCCCAGTCTTCTTGACTGCCTCCACCCTTTTCTTCAGCTTTGGGAGTCAACCCAAGTGTGATGACTGCAACAGTGAAACACACAGGACATAGTACAGTTGTGTACACT
Source organism: Protopterus annectens (assembly GCF_019279795.1). Lineage (NCBI taxonomy): Eukaryota > Metazoa > Chordata > Ceratodontiformes > Protopteridae > Protopterus > Protopterus annectens. The sequence continues at coordinate 296,253,017 of NC_056744.1, forward strand.
TACCGTAAATGTAGATGTTCGAGTGTATTCACTGTTGCAGTCCTGGTTTCCCACCCTCTATCCCTCTTGTTTCTCTCTCTCCTTTCAGGGAATTTTTGTTATTTACTTTGTACTGGTGTTGGTCTTCTCCATAACCTAGCTCCCTATTTGGGGTCTCCTGACAGTTGGGGCAAGAAAAACTGATGTAATGGCGTCGGCTGCCTGATTTTATACCACTGATGACCTGATATCAGTCCTGGAGCAACAGCAAATGACACTGAAATACTAAGCCTCTGGTATTCGGGCCGACTGAGGGCTACCCCTGGCAGGATAACATAAGTATGATGACTGCAACAGTGAATAAGCTCGAACATCTACATTTATGGTAAGTGTACACAACTGTACTTTCTTGACCCTTCCACCCTTTTTAATTGATAAGCTTTGGGAATCACCCATCAGTATTGGAATACTGCAACAGTGGTCTAACAAAGTACAGTTGTGTAAGAACGTACCGTAGCTGTAGACCTGCTGTTAGTCACTGTTACAGTATTACATCCCACCCTCTTTACCCCTTTCTAATGTTTATTGTGTTGAATGTTCTTCATGTTTCACTGTTGCAGTCATTACGTTTGGGTTATCTGCATACAGGTAGCCCTCAGTCGGCCTGATTAACAAAGTCTTGGGTACTGCGTCGGTTACTGTCCCTTCTTCCATGACGTCAGGTCGTCAGGGGTGTAAAACATGCAGCCGATGCCATTACACCAGTCTTTCTTGCCGTGTGGTGCCTGAAGCAGAAGCAGTTCGCAAGTGTCGATTGGCCGACTCCTGAAATTTTCATTTTCGAGTTTCAGAACCGAAGTCTTCAACTAAAGCTAAGTACCCCATTGGAGAAATTTTTCTTGCTCCTTACCAATGTCAGTTTGTGTCTTTCGGCTTTTTCCCGGTTAGGGGTTGCCACAGCGGAACTCCGGTCCGCTAATGATTGGCAGTAGAGTTTTACGTGCTGGCTTGCCGGGCCTAACGCACAACCTTCAACGAAGGAACGCCCGTTCATGCATGTCGCCACACAGAAGGCGCTCTAACTGAGGATCAAACGGGCAACGTCTAAGTGTGAGGCGACAATGCTACCGCAGCACCACCACCGCACCAATGTCAGTAAAAGTTAATAATTGCATTACTTGTGGAAAGCAAATACCTCATAAAGATTTTCATTCGTACTGTATTCCTTGCCTAGGCCCTGACCACAATGTACCTTGCTGTTGGTTTTGTGCTTTATTTAATCAGTGCACTATCCATCGTCGGTATATTTTCACCTCTAAATATTTCGGTTCTCAGTTTAATTATCCAGAAATGTCATTGGTTAGCCATCCGACTACCGGGATTCTGAAAAAACACAAAGATCAAGACAGAGACAGGCCGCCGAGGCGCCGGTACTCAGTGAGGCACTTTCACAGCCCCTGATACCCGTTACTTCTGGTTCGCAGGCCTCTACTGAAACCCATTCGGAGTCCGGAATGCCACGAGATGCTCCAACTATGGAACCCACGGATGTATCTACCTTGGATGGGTCTGGAGCCGCTGTGCAGGCACCGGCTTCTGAGGGTGTATTCAGGCCTACGGACTTGCATATTAAACCGATGCCTCCTTCTTTACTTAGGCCTAAATCTCGATCCATGCCTAAAAAACCGACACCCAGGCCACATGCTCAGGCCTCTATGCCTAAAAAACAAATGATAAGAATGGCTGAAGATCTAATAACTCTAATCAGGGGTAGCCAACCCCCCCCCCCCCTTCTAAGAGGCCTAGGACTGAAGTTGATTATGAATCTTCTGATCAGGATTCTGTTTTTTTCTGATTCTTCTGATGATCTGGATTTCCCTTATCTACTTGTGAAGATTCTGATGCAGAGGATTCCATTCCCTTCTGCTTCCCCTCCTGAGGATTTTTCTTTTGGGGAAACTTTACATAAGGGAGCATTTCCACTGGGAAATCCAGGATTTTTCTGATTCAAAAAAGGGGCTTTGAGATTTCCTTCTCCTACTTCAGCATAGGCCTTTAGCTATTCCTCCTGTACTAGACATTATTGATGATGCTTTTTCGGAGTCTAGTTTGGCCTCCTGCTCCCAGAAAGCCTGACAGATACTATAGGGTCCCGGAGTCCCACAAGTTCCTTTTTAAAAATCCTATTGCGGATCCAGAGACTATTTCACAGGGGCATAAGTGCATTAAGGCTTCTACTGCTAAAAATCCTACCCCTTCTGATAGAGACTCCAGGGCGCTGGATAGATGGGGTAAGACAGTTTACACTTCTGCAACCTTGGCCATTAGAGCTTTAAAAACTGCCAGTTTCATATGTTAAAGTATCAGCAACATGTTATTGGACTGCTTAAACAGAAAATGATGTTGATTCCTGACTGTGGAAAATAAAGAATTACAGGATTTAATGCATTCTGCTGAACAAGTTGGAAAACATACTTTGCAATGTGGTTTTGATTCATTTGAGGCCTCTTGCAGGGCTGCTGTTACTGGGTCAGTGCTCAGAAGACATGCTTGGCTTAAGGAGCAATCTTTGCCTGATCATGTTAAGGCTAAATTGTTGGATGCTCCTTTAAATCAGGACCACCTGTTTGCAACAAGGCTGAGGAAGTTCTTAAAAAGATGGAAGATAAAGCTAAATCTATGCAAACTGTTAAAGATTTTTCACAAGTTCAGCCTTCTAGATTTAGTAGGCATTGGCCCTCTAATAATTGGTCCTTTCTATCCCCTTCTCAAGCCAAACCCAGACACAGCAAAAACCCCAGGTTTCAGTGCCAGGGGACACACAGAACTAAGCATTGGGGGGCCTCCACTTCCAAATCTGGGAATATTAAGACTCCCCCCCCTATGGTAAACTGTTTCAGTGACTTCCTTTTAAAATTTTCAAGCACTTATCAACTGACTGCCCCTTTGGGGGAAAGATTGCTCTTCATGCAAAGAATTGGGAACTCATTACCCAGGACAAATGGGTTTTAAATATAGTGTCCCAGGGATGCAGATTTCACTTCCACATGTTGCCAACACCAAGCGGGCGGCCAGACCTACCGCCAAAATCAGTGGGCAGATGCCCAAAAACAAGTACTTTCTCTTTTAAGCATGTGGGCTATTCAACTGGTACCAGAAGAGGAAAAGGGACAAGGTTTCTACTAGAGACTTTTCCTGGTACCCAGAAAAGAGAATTCATGGTGTCCTATCCTGGACCTGTCTACTCTAAACACCTTTTTGGAGATTCCAAAATTCAAGATGCTGACTCTTCACAAATTACTTCCTATGCTAGCAAAGATGCCTGAGTGGCAACACTAGATTTAAAAGAAGCATACCTGCACATCCCAATCAGGGAATCTTGCAGAAGATACCTACGCGTCAAAGCAGGCTACACGCACTATCAGTTCTCTGCACTGCCCTTTGGCTTATCTACTGCGCCTAGGGTATTCACAAAGTGCCTAGCTCCAGTTATTGCATTTTGCAGGCAAAGAAATATTAAAATATACTCATACCTGGACGATTGTCTAATTCAGGCAGAAAGTCAGGACATACTTTTGAATCATCTGGCCTTTGTACAAAGGGTTCTAACTTGTCTGGGGTACACCATAAACTAAAAGAAATCACACCTGGTACCCTGTCAACAAATTATATTCCTGAGCGCAAGCTTGAATACAACTTCTCAGATGGCTTACCTCATGCCAGAGAAACAAATTAATCTGACAACCTACTTTCAAACAAGTGGCCACAAAAACCCTGCTGTCTTCAAGACAAATACTGCAAGCCTTGGGTTCATGGCCTTCTGCATTCCTCTAATTCCATATGCAAGACTGCATATGAGGAAACTACAGTGGTATCTAAAAAGCCTATGGTGTCAACATTCTCAAGACCTAGAAACTGATTCCTATCATACTTTGCCTACGCCTAGAGTTCCTTTGGTGGGCAGAGGCCTGCCACCAAAACAAGGGTCTACCTTGCACACCACCCCCTGCCACCCAAACCCTAACAACAGACTATGCATGGGGGGGGCTCACCTGGCAGGGAATTGCATTCAGGGCAGATGGAACCCAAGTCAAATGCACCTGTATATCAATCAAAAAGAAATGTTAGCTGTACAGAATGCTCTGACAGCCTTCAAGGACCACATTCTTCTAGGACAACTAATGGTAAAGATGGACAACGCCACTGTTATGTGCACATAAGCAGGAAGGGTACACATTCTTACCCACTCTGCAGACTAGCCATGGCATTGTGGAACACAGCCTTGAGCTACCAGGTGCACCTACAAGCTCATTTCCTGCCAGGAAAATTAAATACACTGGCAGACAGACTAAGCAGAAACCTCATGGACTCACACGAGTGGAAACTGGAACCAAGGATTTTCAACATGTTGACAAGCAAATGGGGGAGCCCAGATATAGACCTATTTGCCTCTCCCCAGAACTACCAATTGGACAAATTTGCACAAGGACTCCCCACAAACAAGCCTAGAAAGTGGATGCTCTGTTCTTCAGCTGGAAAAACCTATCAGTCTATGCCTTCCCACCTCTCCTCTCCAAAGTACTACTAAAAATCAAACAGGACAAACCAAGGATGATTTTGATTGCTCCAGACTGGCCGTGCCAACACTGGTACCCTCTCCTGCACAGTGTGTCACAGTTATCTTCATAGCACCTGCCTCAGACTCCTACCATGCTGTCTCAGCAGGAGAACCAGATTTTGCACCCTCAGCTTCTTACACTGAACCTTGCAGCCTGGCTAATTACTTAATTTCTCATTTACCATCCCTCAGCAAACCTGTGATGGATATCATTTTAGAGGCAAGGAGGCCTAGTACTAGAAAATCTTTTGCTGAAAAATGGAAAAGATTCTGTGCCTGGAACCAATCTTGAGGGATGAGCACAGCAGAGCCCAATTTACCTCAGATTTTACAATACTTAACTGAGATGCTTCACAAGGGCCTGTCTTTTTCCTCCATTAAAATCCACGCCTCAGCCATTTCAGCTCATAAAACAGAACCTCCCCTCTTTTCTCATCTACAGCTCAAGCAGTTCCTCAGAGGAGCCAAAATATGAGACCACCCAGGAGAGCTCCAACCCCAGCCTGGGACCTTAACTTTGTTTTGGAGAAACTCACTCTACCTCCTTTCGAGCCAGCTGCAACTGCAGACTTAAATTTCTTGAAAAACTGCTTTCCTTTTAGCAATCACTTCAGCTAGAAGGGTATCTGAATTATAGGCCCTTATGGCAGTGGAGCCTTTCATGCGGACAGGTGTCCCTCAGAACCAATCCATCCTTCATGCCCAAGGTGGTATGTGGCTCCTAATCAGTCCATTCATTGGCCAACCTTCTTTCCCAATCCACAGTATAAAGGGGAACGGATACTGCATTCCTTAGATGTGCACAGACAACTTAGATTCTACTTGGACAAGACTAAACCTCAAAGGAAATCTGAACAACTTCTAGTGGTATTTGCTGCAGGGGCAGAGCGGAAGGCTATTTCAAAGCAAACCATTTCTAAATGTATAAGCCATTGCATTCATTTCTGCTATAAGCACCATGTAAAACATGTCCCCCAGGAGATCAGACCTCACTCCACCAGGGCTGCATCTACCGTTACAGCCTTTCTCAGAGGCGTCCCTACCAGGGACATCCTAGAAGCTGCTACCTGGAGGTCTATACATACTTACACCAAGCATTATCATTTGCCAATTTTCTTTAAATCCAGAGCTGGCTTTTCCACTGCAGTCTTGCAGGGCCTTATAGCTGGCCCTAATGCTGTCTAAATTCCTCCTCCCAACCATAGCTTTGGGAATCTACCCAAATGTAATGACTGCAACAGTAAAACACGAAGAACATAGTACAGTTGTGTACACTTACCATAAATGTAGATGTTCGAGCGTATTCACTGTTGCAGTCCTGGTTACCCTCCCTCCAGCCCCCTAACTTCTTTTCGCTATATCTCTTCTTTCCTTTACTATGCTTAAAAGCCTTTTTGGTGTATTTGCTTTTTTGTTGGAGGTATATCTTTGTGCTTTTATATTTAATTGCTTCCCATTAGGGGGGCCACCTGACATCTGGGGCAAGAAAAACTGATGTAATGGCATTGGCTGCATGTATTATACCCCTGATGACCCGACGTCATGGAAGAAGGGACAGCAACTGACGCAGGACCCAAGACTTTATTAATCAGGCTGACTGAGGGCTACCTGCAAGCAGATAACCCAAATGTAGTGACTGCAACAGTGAATACACTCCAACATGTACATTTATGGTAAGTGTACACAACTGTACTTTCTCGTGGTATGAGATGGGAGACAATTCCATGATGTCATCCTCTTAGCTGACCTTACTTATTTTTGTCTTTTTCACAGGTGTCTCCAAGTCTCCTGGCTCAGTAGTCAAGAGGATCTTATGCTCATATATCCACTTGTATGCCTTTATAGGCTGTACGTCTGAGATATGACCTTATGGAAGTTTTCTTGCCTTTGGTACTGTAGCCAGATGTCCGGTTACCTCGGCGAGATAACCTGTCAGTATTGTAATGCTGTGGCAGTGATAAGTAGGACATCTACTGTTATGTAAGTTCTTACACAACTGTCTTTGTTGGAGATGAAGGGAACTTTTCTCTTTGCCTAAACACTGTATCAGTGATTCATTTTTGAATTCAGTGGTTTTGGTGAATGTGAGGTATTGATTGATTGTAATTAAATTTTTTAAACACTGTTATTAAATTATCACTAAATACAGGCAAGCATGCATTAATATAAAAGAAAATAAATCATATTAACATATTTACAGTTTCATACATTGAACATCATATATGTTCTTTTTTTAATTATCCTCAGTACAGCATTACACAAGTTGCTCAGTCTCTGCCTTGTGTTAAACCTCATTCCTCTCCTAGAACATTATCCTTCATGTATTGATGTTCATCGTGCATACAGCTGCAGTCATCACACTTGGGTTATCCTGCCATCAGGTGGGTCCTCGGTCGGCCGAATTCCAAAGTCTAGGTCCGGCGTCAGTTGTCGTCGCTTCTTTCCTGACGTCAGCGCGGCAGGGGTATAAAAGAGGCAGCCGACGCCATTTTCTTCAGTCTTTCTTGCCGTGCAGTGCCCGAAGCAGAAGCAGTTCGCAAGTGCCGGTCGGCCAGCTCCTGAGATTTACGAACAGTATTTCAGCTGAAGTCTTCTTTAAAGCTAAGTACCCCGTTGGGGAAACTTTTCTTGCCTCAGACCGATGTCAGACAAAGTTAATTGCATTTCTTGTGGGAAGCAAGTACCGCATAAGGATTTTCACTCTTACTGTATACCTTGCTTAGGGCCAGACCACGACGTCTCGGCCTGCCGTTTTTGTGCTAGGTTTAACAAGCGCATTATTAAGCGCCGGGTGGAGTTCGCCCTTCATTACTTTGGCAAAAAATTTAATTATTTCATGTCGTCGGATGCACTGACGCCAGTTTGAGGCAAAAAATGCAAGGATAAGGATGGGCATCCGAGGCCTGCACCGAGTACTGAGATCACGCTTAGGCCGACTACCGGTTCTCCGGTTCTCAGCGAGGCGCCTGCACAGCCCCTGACTACCGATGAAACTATTTTACCGGCGACTTCAGTACCCGAGGCCGCAGGATCCTCGGTCTCCATTCCCACTGCAGATACCGACGCCACTCTTGGCGGGGAAACCGAAATTTTAGTGAGGCCTGCCATTTCTGAAGGCGTTTTCAGGCCTACCACCTCCTCTATTAAATAATTCACTAAGTCTAAAGCTGCGATGAAAATTAAAAAACAAGGGCCTCAGACCCACTCTCAAGGCCTCGTGCCTAAAAAACAGATGCTTAAAATGGCTGAGGATTTGATTACTCTCTTCAGGGGTTCTCAACCCCCCCTCAGACAAAAGACCCAGGATGGAGGAAGACTACCCTTCCTCAAACCAGGCTTCTATTACTTCAGACCATTCTGAAGACCAGGATTACACCTATTCCCCATTTGAAGACTCTGATACTGAGGAGTCTATTCCCTTGGTCTCCCCCCCTGAGGACTTCTCTTTTGGGGAAACCCTGCATACATTGAGAGAGCACTTCCACTGGGAAGGCCAAGATTACTCAGATTCCAAGAAAAGGCTCAGGGAATTTCTACTACTTCCCCAGCATAGGCCCCTGGCTATCCCTCCTGTCTTAGATATTTTGGATGATGTGTACGCAGAAGCCAGTCTTAATCCAGACTCATTACCTCCGGACCCTGTTAAACCAGACAGATATTACCGGGTTCCTGATTCTCACCAGTTCCTTTATAAAAGCCATACTGCTGACCCAGAAACAATTTCACAGGGTCCCAAGGGGATTAAGGCCTCTATTGCTAAAACCCCTTTGCCTTCAGAGAGAGATTCTAGAGCATTAGAAAGGTGGGGGAAAAAGGTGTATACATCAGCCACTTTAACCATGAGGGCATTAAACTGTCAATTTCATATGTTGAAATACCAACAGTTCTTACCATCTCAGCTGAAAGGCAAAATGACACAAACAGAACAGCCAGACTTGAAAGAGTTGCAGGTTTTGTTGCATGGAGCAGAACAAGTGGGGAAACATACCTTGCAGTGTGGTTTTGATGCTTTAGAGGCCTCATGCAGAGCTGCTGTCACGGGGTCTGTCATACGTAGACATGCTTGGCTCAAAGAGAAAACCTTACCAGATCATGTCAAAGCAAAGTTATTAGATGCACCACTACAAAAAGATGTATTGTTCGGTGCTAAAGCTGAGGAGGTACTAAAGAAAATGGAGGAAAAAGCGAAATCTATGCAAACAGTTAAAGATTTCTTGCAGGTGCAGCCACCACGCTAAAGCAGAAACTGGCCTTCAAAAAATTGGTCCTTTCCAGCCACGGACAGACCCCAAAGGGGCAGATACAGATGCCCAAGGGGTAGAGGACAACCTCAAAGATCTTACAGAGCTAGACAGTGGCAAACACCAGCCCCCAGAGGTGGAGAAGATAGGCCACAGTCATTTAGAAAACAGATACAATGACTTTCCCCTATGCCTGCCAAACAAAGATATAATGGCAGCACCTTTGGGCGGAAAACTGGCCTTGTTTTCAAAAAACTGGCACATTGTTACACAGGACAAATGGATTGTGGATATTAGACAGAGGCTACAGGTTCCACTTTCACACCCTTCCAAAAATGAGAGGCATGCCAAACCTGCCACAAATCAATGGGCAGAGGCACAAAGGCAAATTTCCGCTCTCATGGATATGAAAGCAATTCAAGAGGTACCTGCAAAAGAACAAGGTCAAGGTTTTTATTCAGGGCTATTTCTGGTACCAAGGAAGGACAAAGATTGGAGACCCGTCTTAGACCTATCTATTCTAAACACATCTCGAGAGGTACCAAAATTCAAGATGCTCACATTACAGCAGCTTCTTCCCATGCTGGGCAAGGAGTCTTGGCTGGTAACGTTGGACCTCAAGGAGGCATACCTGTATGTCCCTATCAGACAAGATTGCAGAAGATACCTCAGATTTCTTGCAGGTTCAACCCATTACCAATTCTCTGCATTGCTCTTTGGCTTATCTACTGCGCCCAGAGTGTTTACGAAATGCCTTTCATCAGTAATTGCCTTCTGCAGACAGCGAGGAATCCAAATCTACCCATATCTGGACGACTGCCTGATCCAAGCAGACAGAAAGGACCTTCTATTGCAACATCTGGCATTTGTAATAAAACTGTTAAACTGCCTGGGGTACACAGTAAACAAAAAGAAATCAAAACTAATACCTTCTCAACAGATAATTTTCCTGGGTGCCAGCTTAAATACAACAACCCAGATGGCCTACCTCACGCCAGACAAACAAGGGCAACTGTCTCAATACTACAACAAAATGGCAACTTTAACCAGGCTAACTGCAAGGAAAATCCTGCAGGCTCTGGGGTTCATGGCATCTTGCATCCTACTAATACCATTTGCAAAGCTGCATATGAGGAAACTACAATGGTACCTAAAAAACTTATGGTCTCAGCACAGCCACAGCTTGGAAACAATTATACCACTCATTCCGTGCCTTCAAAAGGAATTTTTGTGGTGGGCTCAAGCATGCCAAAGAAACACAGGTCTTCCTTTCTGCTTACCACAAGCTACTCAAATCATCACAACAGACGCCACAGACTACGCCTGGGGAGCACACATGGCAGGTCAGTGTATTCAGGGAAAATGATCCCAAAAAGAGATGCACCTACACATCAACCAAAAGGAGATGCTAGCCGTACAAAATGCTCTTATGACCTTCAAAGACCTACTGCATCCAGGCCAACTATTAATAAGGACAGACAACACCACAGTCATGTGGTACATAAAGAAACAGGGAGGAACGCATTCATACCCCCTGTGCAGGCAAGCCATGACCCTGTGGAACACAGCACTGGAATTACAAATTCAACTACAGGCACAATTCCTGCCAGGGAAGGAAAACACACTGGCAGACAACTTAAGCAGAAATATGACAGACCCACATGAATGGAAGTTGCATCCTCAAGTCTTCTCAAAGATAACTCAGGCATGGGGACAGCCAGACATAGATCTATTTGCTACCCACAGAAATTACCAGTTGGAAAAATTCTGCTCAAGGACCTATCATCCACAGGCCTGGAAAGTGGACGCACTCTCTTTCAATTGGACAACATTGACAGTCTATGCCTTCCCGCCTCTACCTCTTCTGGCCAAAGTCCTATTAAAAACCAGAGCAGAGAGGCCACAGATGATTCTCATTGCTCCAGACTGGCCACGACAGCACTGGTATCCTCTCCTAAAGAGCCTGTCACACTCACCACCATGGATCCTTCCTCAAGTTCCTCTTCTGTTGTCCCAGCACAACTACAAGACCCTTCACAGCCAGCTCAGAACTTTAAATCTAGCTGCATGGAGAATACCTTAGTTTACCAACAAACTCTCCTCTCCAAGGAGGTACAGGATGTCATATTGGAGGCCAGGAGACCCTCTACTAGAAAAACCTACTCCGCCAATTGGAAACGATTTTGTTCCTGGAATCAAGCAAAGGGTCAGAATCCTTGGGTAATAAATATACCTCAGATTTTACAGTACCTAACTGAGATGTTAAACAGTGCCCTCTCCTTCTCTTCCATCAAGATCCACGCTTCAGCCATTTCAGCACAATACAATACGGATCCTCCTTTATTCTCACATCCTCTATCAAGGCAATTCCTCAGAGGGGCAAAAAATATAAAACCCCCACGGAAACCACCAACTCCAGCTTGGGACCTCAACTTCGTACTGGAGAAGCTGACACTGCCTCCTTTTGAGCCGGCTTCTTCAGCAGAGCTACAATACTTGTCCTGGAAAACAGCCTTCCTTCTGGCTATTACCTCAGCACGCAGGGTTTCGGAGCTACAAGCCTTCATGGCTGTGCAACCATTCATCATTTTCCATCAGGACAGGGTTTCCTTACGAACCAACCCTACCTTCATGCCAAAGGTAGTATCCAGTGTGGCTCTGAATCAGTCTATTCATTTACCTACCTTTTATCCAAATCCACAGAACAAAGGAGAGAGGCTACTACATTCCTTGGACATTCACAGGCAACTTCGTTATTACTTGGACAGAACAAAGTCATTCAGAAAGTCTGAGCAGCTCTTTGTGTCCTATGCTACAGGTGCTCAAGGAAAGGCTATTTCCAAACAGACTATTTCAAAATGGATAGCCCACTGCATACGCTTTTGTTATTCATTTAATGGAAAATCAGTGCCTGTATACATCAGATCCCACTCCACCAGGGCTACATCTACCTCAGCAGCTTTCCTCTAGGGGGTCCCTACCAAGGACATTTTGGAAGCAGCTACTTGGAGTTCAGTGCACACTTTCTCCAAACACTACCACCTTCCACTATACTCAAAATCTAGAGCGGGCTTTCCACAGCAGTCCTGCAGGGCATTCTAGCCTCTCCTAATTCCGCTTAGTACCAGCCACCCTTACTTAGCTTTGGGATTCTACCCAAGTGTAATGACTGCAGCTGTATGCACGATGAACATAGTACCATAAATGTAGATGTTCGAGTGCGCATACAGCTGCAGTCCAGGTTACCCTCCCTCCATCCCCTCTTAGGACAGGACTTATGACAAACACCTTTAACATACAACCTATTTGGGGTATTCCTTTATGGTGTATTTGCTTGCAACTACTGTTTTGATTTATCTACTTATGTATGTTTGCATGACATCATGTTTTGCCTTCCTTTCTGGGGGCACCTGACATCTGGGGCAAGAAAAACTGAAGAAAATGGCGTCGGCTGCCTCTTTTATACCCCTGCCGCGCTGACGTCAGGGAAGAAGCGACGACAACCGACACCGGACCTAGACTTTGGAATTCGGCGACCGAGGACCCGCCTGACGGCAGGATAACCCAAGTGTGATGACTGCAGCTGTATGCGCACTCGAACATCTACATTTATGGTAGGCACAAAACTGTACTTTCCCAAAATCTATATTTCTATGTAATTTGCTCTTTCTCTTTCCTAAAGATCCCACTTCTAGTTCTCTTATCTCTGTTACAATATTCAGTACTTCAAATACCGTTGATATTGACTTTGATTGCCTTTTTCTAATAATTGCTTTTTTGACAGCCACAAGAATTAACTTGAGGCCTTACAATGTCTTGGCAATTCAAATCCTATGTCCAGGCTCAAAAGAATATATCTGATGTTGTAAATCTTTATTTATTCCGTACTGTTAGGACTTCTGTTCCGTCCTTGGAACCGACATGGCCGTTTCCAAGCTTGTGCCAGCAAAAAAAACTCTCAGCTAAGACCTACCCATAATGTCCGTCATAGTCTCTCCAGATCTCGTTTGCCACGTTCCTCGTCAGACATGCTTAGCCACCTCTCTCTCAAGCTAAGTGGAAATTTGTGATTTTTGTGTAGTTTCTCTTAAAACTTTGTTGTTTTTTAGTCAGTTTAGCCTTTTCTTACTATCGCCTGCAACCTGCTTCTATTTCCTGCCCTTTACCTTTGGTAATTAATTCTCTGCCATCGTTGGTACTGTCACTCTCTCCTGCCTTTGGTAGGCCTTCCTCTACCACTTGTGGTATTTTTTAATACCATCGTTGGTATTCTCTCCTCTTCTTTCCCTTTTTGTTGTTTCGTTTAGGATAGCCCTTTGTTGCCTGTACCATGTCAAAGTTAAGTTGGGGTTTAAACAGTGTGACAAGTGTGGGCATAAGATGCACAACTCGGATGGCCACGCTCGATGAGTATACTGGTGTTCTTCGTTTCAGTGTTGCAGTCATCACATTTGGGTTATCTGCTTGCAGATTGCCCACAGCTGGCCTGAATACCAGAATCTTCGGATTTCTGCGTCGGATGCTGTCGCTTCTTCCATGATGTCAGGTCGTCAGGGGTATAAAACATGCAGCCGACGCCATTACATCAGTCTTTCTTGCCGTGCCGTGCCCGAAGCAGAAGCAGTTCGCAAGTGCCGGTCAGCCGGCTCCTGAAATTTTTGTTTTCAAGTTTCAGACCTGAAGTCTTCAAAAAAAGGTAAGTACCCCGTTGGGGACCCTTTTTTCTTGTCCTAACCAATGTCAGAAAAAATTAACAATGGTCTTGCCTGTGGAAAGCAAATACCTCATAGAGATTTTTGTTCTTACTGCGTCAACCTGTTTAGGCCCAGACCACAACGTACCTCGCTGTCGGTTTTGTGACTTGTTCAATGCCCGAACTATTCGTCGTCGGGCTATTTTTGTAGCTAAATTCTTTCGTTCTCGATCTCCATACTCCAAAATGGCTTCATTAAGCCATCCGACTACTGATGATCTGAAAAAACGTAAAGATAAAGACAGAGACAGACCACACAGCTCCAAAACTGCCAATGACGATTCAGTTAAGCTAGTCGCCATTCTGCCGGTACTCAGTGAGGCACTTTTGCAGCCCCTGATACCCACTACTACAGATTCGCAGGCCTCTACTGAGACCCCTTCGGAGTCCGGTATGCTGTGAGATGCTTCTTTGACTATGTCTCTACCTTGAATGGGTCCGGAGCCACTGTGCAGGCACCAGCTTCTGAGGGTGTATTCAGGCCTACCGACTTTCATATTAAACCAACGACTTGGTTTCAAGATAGAAATACTGAATTTTTCAGGCCTAAAGCTCGCACTATGCCCAGAAAACCGAATACCAAACCACATACTCAGGCCCATATGCCTCAAAAACAAATGATTAGAATGGCTGAAGACCTTATTACCTTAATTAGGGGAAGCTGGCCTTCCCCCTCCTAGAACTGATTTTCTTTCTGATTCTTCTGATCAGGAATCTGATATCTCTGTTCCTTCTGACTACCAGGATTTACCCTTATCTACTTATGAGGATTCTGATGCAGAGGATTCCATGCCCTCTGCTTCCCCTCCAGAAGAAACCTTGCATACCCTTAGGGAGCATTTCCGCTGGGAATGCCAGGATTATTCTGAGTCCAAAAAGAGACTTAGTGAATTTTACTCCTGCTTAAACACAGGCCTCTAGCCATCTCTCCTGTTCTGGAGATTGTAGATGTTTTCTTAGAATCCAGCCTTGCCCCAGACACCTTGCCTCCAGCTCCCAGGAAACCTGACAGGTACTACAGAATGCCTGACTCTCACAAATTCCTCTTCAAGAATCCCACTGCGGATCCAGAGACCATTTCCCAAGGACCAAAAGGCATTAAGGCTTCTACTGCCAAAAATCCTACTCCTTCTGATAGGGACTCTAGAGCATTAGACAGATGGGGTAAGAAGGTATACACTTCTGCTGCTTTGGCCATTAGGGCTTTACATTTTCAGTTTCATATGTTAAAGTATCAGCAGCATATTATTGGGCTACTAAAACAGAAAATGATGTTGATTCCTGACTGTGCTGAACACAGAGTTAATGCATTTTGCAGAACAAGTTGGTAAACATACTTTGCAGTGTGGCTTTGATGCTTTAGAAGCATCTTGAAGGGCTGCTGTCACTGGGTCTGTACTAAGAAGGCATGCTTGGCTTAAGGAGCAAAACTTGCCAGATCATGTTAAAGCTAAATTACTTGATGCTCCCTTAAACCAACAATGCCTTTTTGGCAACAAAGCAGAAGTCCTCAAAAGGATGGAGGAAAAAGCTAAATCTATGCAAACTGTTAAAGATTTCTTACAAGTAGAGCCTCCTAGATTCAGTAGGCATTGGCCTTCAAAGAACTGGTCTTTTCCAGTCCCTTCCAGGCCTTCTTAGCCCAAACCCAGGAGCAGCAGGCCACCAAGACTTCAGTCTCAGGCTATGCACAGATCTAAGCAGTGGGCGGCTCCCACTTCCAAAGCAGGAAGTAGCAAGCCACCCCCTTATGGAAAAATGGCACAATGACTTTATCCTTAACTCTTCCAAGCCCTGCTCAACTACCTGCTCCCTTAGGAGGAAAGCTCGTCCTGCATGCAAAAAACTGGGAACTCATAACCCAGGACAAATGGGTTTTAAACATAGTCTCCCTAGGATACAGATTCCATTTCCACTCATTACCAACCCCAAGTGGATGGCCTGACTTCCCCCCCAAATCAGTAGGTGGAGGCTCAAAAACAAGTGCTCTCTCTCCTCAGTATCAGGGCTATTCAACCTGTCCCAGCAGAACAAAGGGGGACAAGATTTTTATTCAGGGCTATTCTTGGTTCCCAGAAAAAACTCCTTGCGTCCTATCCTGGACCTGTCTATTCTCAACACTTTTCTGGTGGTTCCAAAATTCAAAATGCTAACTCTTCAACAGCTTCTCCCTATGCTAGCCAAGGATGCCTGGCTGGCAACCCTAGACTTAAAAGAAGCTTACCTGCACATCCCAATAAGGGAATCCTGCAGACAATACCTACGTTTCAGGGGGGCTCCACGCACTATCAGTTCTCTGCACTTCCCTTTGGCTTATCTACTGCGCCCAGGGTATTCAGAAAGTATCTAGCTCCAGCCATTGCATTTTGCAGGCAGAGAAATGTTCAGATTTACCCATACTTGGACGATTGCCTGATTCAGGCAGAAAGTCAGGACTTGCTGTTACAACACCTGGCATTTGTAAAGAGACTTTTAACCTCATTGGGGTACACCATCAGCGAGAAGAAATCACACCTAGTACCCTTCCAACAGATTGTATTCCTGGGAGCAAGCTTGAACACAACTTCCCAGATGGCATTCCTCACTCCAAAGAAACAAGTTTATTTGACAACCTACTTCAATCTACCTGCCACAAAAACCCAGCTTCTCTGCAAGGAAAATCCTACAAGCCCTGGGGTTCATGGCCTCTTGCATTCTGTTAATTCCATACGCAAGACTGCATATGAGGAAACGTCAATGATATCGAAAGAGTCTACGGTGTCAACATTCTCAGGACCTAGAAACAATGATTCCTATCATTCCTTGTCTAAGGGCAGAGTTCCTTTGGTGGGCAGAGGCCTGCTACCACAACAAGGGACTCCCTTTCACTCTACCCCCTGCCGCACAAACCCTAACAACAGACGCACCAGACTATGCATGGGGGGCTTACATGGCAGGGCAGTGCATTCAGGGCAAATGGAACCCAAAGCAGATGCACCTGCATATCAATGAAAAATAAATGTTAGCTGTACAGAATGACAGCCTTCAAAGACCTTATTCTTCCAGGACAACTATTGGTAAAGACAGACTACACCACAGTTATGTGGTACATAAACAAGCAGTGGGGAACCCATTCCTACCCACTCTGCAGACTAGCCATGGCTCTGTGGAACACAGCCTTGAAACTACCAAGTGAACCTGCAAGCTCAGTTCCTGCCAGGAAAACTAAATTCACTGGCAGATTACTTAATTCACTGGCAGATGACTTAAGCAGAAATCTCATAGACCCACATGAATAGAAAATGAAACCCAAAATATTCAAGCTCTTGAGTAACAAATGAGGGACACCAGAAGCAGACCTGTTTGCCTCCCTTCAGAACTACCAATTGAACAAATTCTGCACCACAACTCCCCACAGTCAAGCTTGGAAAGTGGATGCCCTGTCCTTTACCTGGGAAAGCTTCTCAATTTATGCCTTTCCCCCTCTGCCACTCCTCTCAAAGTTTCTACTAAAGATCAAACAGGACAAGCCAAGGATTATACTGATTGCCCCAGACTGACCACGCCAGCACTGGTATCCCCTTTTGTGCAGTCTGACAGTGCTACAACCATGGCACCTGCCTCAGACCCCCCCTCCCTGCTGTCCCAGCAGGCGGGCCAGATTCTGCACCCTCATCTTCAAACCCTGAACCTTGCAGCAGGCTAATTCCCTGAGCTCACCCCTAACAACCCTCAGTAAGCAGATGCTGAATGTCATTCTTGAGGCAAGGAGGCCTAGTACTAGAAAATCCTATTCAGAAAAGTGGAAAAGATACTGTTCCTGGAGCCAGGCTCAGGGAAGGGGCACAACGGTGCCCAACTTACACCATATTCTAGATTATTTAACAGAAATTCTCCATAAGGGCTTATCTTTCTCGTCAATTAAGATTCATGCCTCTGCCATTTCAGCACATTATAATACTGAGCCACCCCTCTTCTCTCATCCCCTGCTAAAACAATTCCTTAGAGAGGCCAAACATTTAAGGCCCCCCAGGAAAGCTCCCACTCCAGCCTGGGACCTTAACTTTGTATTGGAAAAACTCACTCTTCCCACTTTTGAACCAGCTGCTACAGAAGAGCTGAAATTCCTTTCCTGGAAAACAGCCTTACTTCTAGCCATCACTTCAGCAAGAAAAGTGTCTGAACTGCAGGCCCTCATGGCAGTGGAACCCTTCATTATCTTCCATGCAGACAGGGTTTCCCATCCTTTATGCCCAAGGTGGTGTCTAGTGTGGCTCTAAACCAGTCCATTCATTTATGTACTTTTTCCCCTAATCCTCAAAATAAGGGGGAAAGGATACTTCATTCTCTGGATTATGCACAGATGGCTTAGATTCTATTTGGACAGAACTAAGCCTCTCAGAACATCTGACTAGCTGCTAGTTAGTTTTGCTGCAGGGGCGGAGGGGAAGGCCATTTCAAAGCAAACCATTTCCAAATGGATAGCCCATTGCATCCATTTCTGCTACATGCACCATGGAGTACCTACCCCACAGGGGATAAGACCACATTCTACCAGGGCTGCATCTACCTCTACAGCATTTCTCAGAGGAGTCCCTACCAGGGACATCTTGGAAGCTGCTACCTGGAGCTCTGTACATACTTTCACCAAGAATTACCACCTGCCTATCTTTTCTAAATCCAGAGCTTGATTTGCCACAGCAGTCTTACAGGGCCTGATTGCTAGCCTCAATGCTTTTTAACGGCCTCCACCCTTCCTTAGCTTTGGGAATCAGCCCAAATGTGATGACTGCAACAGTGAAACATGAAGAACATAGTACAGTTGTGTACACTTACCATAAATGTAGATGTTCGAGTTTATTCACTGTTGCAGTCCTGGTTACCATCCCTCCAGCCCCCTGACTTATTTTGGCTCTACCTTTCCTTCTTGTTTGGCATATATTATATCATGTGTGTTTGCTTTTTGCTGGGGGTGTTCCATACCATATAATTGCTTCCTATGGTGGGGGCACCTGACATCTGGGGCAAGAAAAACTGATGTAATGGCGTCGGCTACATGTTTTATACCCCCGACGACCTGACATCATGCAAGAAGCGACAGCATCCGACGCATAAATCCGAAGACTCTGGTATTCAGGCTGGCTGAGGGCTACCTGCAGGCAGATAACCCAAATGTGATGACTGCAACAGTGAATAAACTCGAACATCTACATTTATGGTAAGTGTACACAACTGTATTTTGGGTGTGGACCATATAAATGCTGATTGTGATATTTGTTGTAGTTTTAGCAATTGCACTCTAGCAGAGCGCCAAAACAAGATAATTCTCAAAGGTTTAATCAAAACATCTCATTCAGAGGCTCCCTGTGGGTCAGAGGTCTCACCGCCTCCTAAGACACAAGGAAAAATGGAGTATTTCGGTTCCTGCATCTCCGTCCGTTACGGAACAGAGTCAGGTCCGTGCCTCACTGGCGCCCTCTGCGCAGACCTCTTCGGCACCAGGTCCTGTGTCTTCTCCATCGGTGCCATCTATGATGTTGACTCCAGTTTCAGTCTCGGCACCATTGGCTTCGGTGACGTCCTTGGTTCAGACATTGGCTTTCACGACCATACCTGCTTCGGCACCATCCCTGGCCATGGTGCCGATAGTTTATTTGGCTCCACAGACTATGACCTCGGTTCCTAAACTCGAATATCTCCCAAGAACCAGATACTCTCCAATGTACAACCCATTTTTGGGGCATCGGTTTAGCCCCTTTCTTGAAAGACCTGATTCTCCTTCAGCAGTCTCCCATAGGTCCACCAGGGGTCTTTCTGAACTAGATGTAGTGCAGGTTGTGGACCAGCTTCTGGCAGCTAGGGGATTGCTTACTCCAGCTACACCTTCCGTCCCCTTTGGCTCAAAATTCTTTACAGCATATTCTCCTGTTTATCCTCCTCTGGCCTCTACCCAGGCCCTGGAGATCTCGGTACCGATGTCCACCCTGGTGCATAGTGTCTTGGCCCCGACTACGGAATTTTCCCTGTCAGCACAGACCACCCTTGCTGCATCGGCTCCGTTGGAGCTGGTGCTCTTTCAGAGCAGTGTTTGCACTGTCAGCACCTTGGTACATAGTCCGGCACCTATTTTTTCACTGGCGTTGTCTTTGTCCATGGCTTCTTCAGCTTCCAGTCCTCTCAGAGCTCCTCACCTGGAGGTGGGCTCCTCCGGGTCGGGTGTGTCCCCAGTTCCAAGGTTGTCCTTCTCTGTTCCGGGCTCCCATCCCTCCTTGGGTGGGCCTGCTTTCCAGGTGATGGAGAGGGTTCTTGCCTTTGCGAGCTCACAGTCAGCATCAATGACATCGGCACAGAACACCCCTCTAGCATGCAGCTGTCCCAACACCCTACTTTGGGATCCTGGGAACTGGAGCCGCAAGACCTCCCTTTGAAGGGAACCCTTTCTCTGGAATCCTCCCCAGAAGATCCCACTGGGGAGCCGCCCTGGAAGAAATGGTGCAAGAGGAAGCCCCTTAATTCCCCTTAGAAATCTATCTCTGAGGACACAGATTGTGATGAGGGAGAAGGGTCCTCGCAGTCTCCCCCAGACAGTGTCTCATTTGGAAATATTCTCGAAATCCTCAAGCAGCAGGGAAACTGGAAGTCCTCTAACCCTTCTTCTGAGGAATCAGTGTTCTTGCAGGCCTTCCGTGCCTGACCATTTACTTCCTGGGTAACCCCCACCTGTGGATGAGCTTATTAAGCTGATCGTGCAGCATGCCTGAAAGGCCCCGGACAACGTAGAACCCTTCCCCCAGAGGCCGGACAAAATACTATCCACCCCAAGCAGTTGACGGTTGATTCCATGGTCGTGGTGGTGGCCACCAAGAGGGAACTGGCAGAAGATAGTTCCACTGTCCATCCTCCGAACAGGGAGTCTCGGGCCATGGACAGACTAGGAAAGTGGACTTATCCTTCAGCGGCCTTTGCCATTCGGTCACTGAACTATCTGGCACACTTCACTCACCTCCAATGAGACCTAATCTCTGAAATGTTTTCCTTTTTGGGGGGGGCACGTCTGATGAGGTGCATGACACTGTCGCCTCGCAGCTAGCTACCCCTGAATATATCTCAAACTCCACGATGCGTTTGATATCTTACACCACCGGGGGGCAGCTCGAGCTGCCGCATCAGGCATTGTCATGAGACGTCATGCTTGAATGCATTTGTGTGATTTTGCATACCCCTTTAAATCTTCCTTCGTCAACGCGCCTGTTGACAAATCTGCACTTTTCTGACCCAAAGTGTGAGACGCACTAACACGAAGTGAGAAAGATGGAAAGACCTTGTCTGCTGTGGGCATACATTTTTCCACCTCCCGAGGTCCTACTCCAGGAACCAGAGGGGAGGAAAACTGTGGTTCAAGAAATCCCAAGGATCTTTTTGTGACACTCGTGGTCAGCAATCCCCCCTGGGCAGAGGGGGCAACTCATCTGGAAGACTTCCCTTTTGGGGTAGAGGGGGCCCACGTGTCCAGGGCGCTAGAGATTTCTTCTCCGGACGACCCTACCAGCGCTCATGAACAGCGGCCCAATTGCTTTCCTCTGGAAGCAGTCGGGGGTCAGTTTTCTCTGCACCTACCTGCCTGGCAACTTATTACTACCAATGTCTGGGTGCAGAGAATAATATCCAGAGGCTACAAGATACCATTCGATTTAAATCCCAGACCCATCAAACGAATCCCCAATGTGCCACCCAATCAGAGAGAGGTAGCAGCCTTAGAAATAGAAAAGCTGCTAAGAAAGAGAGTCATCCAACCAGTCCCACCAGACCAGAGGGGATCCGGGTTTTACTCGAGGTTCTTTTTAGTGCCAAAAAAGACAGGGGACTGTAGACCAATCCTGGATCTCAGCCTATTGAACAATTTTATCAAACCTCAAAAATTCTGGATGGTCATAGTGGAGTCCATTCTTCCTTTTCTAGGGAGGGACAACTGTATGTGCTCTATAGACCTCTAGGACACGTACTACCACATAAAGATGGATCACCTCTCCCAGAGATTTCTCCGCTTCCGGCTGGGAGCCAATCACTACCAGTTCAGGGCACTGCCATTCAGTCTCTCGACAGCCTCCCCCGAGTGTTCACCAAATGTGTGGCAGTGGTAGTAGCTCATCTTCGACTACAAGGATTCCAGGTGTTTCCATATCTAGACTATTGGCTCCTTACCGCCCCAACCAGGAATCTTTTCTTACACTCAAGGCCTCTCTCTCCGTTGGGGGATTACAGTTAACAAGGACAAATCTCAGATGTCCCCAACAAAAACACTGGAATTCATTGGAACAGTTTTCGACACAACATCCTGTCAAGCTTCCCTCTCTCCTCACAGGGTTTCAAAAATAAGGCAACAAATCCAAGCCCTTCTTCCACAGACCTTTGTACCAGCACGCCTTGTACTGCAACTCTTAGGCTCCATGGCAGCTGCCATTACTCTAGTACCACTGGCAAGGTTGCAGATGAGAATACTACATTGGCTCCTGTCTTCACAATGGTTGATCTTAACTCACCCACTTAACCACATGATACGTCTTACAAATTTTTGCAAGGAAGAAATGCTATGGTGGATGAAGCCAGAGTCGAATCTTTGGTGTCAACCATTCTGCCTCCCCCAGCCCATGGCCACGGTGACCACAGACGCTTCCCTGTTGGGGGGGGGGGGGCATTTCCAGGGAAAGACGGTCCGAGGCACCTGGTCCCCCATGGTGGCCAATTTGCAGATAAATGTCCTGAAACTGAGGGCAGTTCTCTTAGAGTTGCAAGCGTTCCATACATCCCTCCCTTCTGGGATCATTGTAATTCATTCGGACAACATGTCAGTCATCTGGTATATCAACTAGCAAGGCGGAGCCAGGTCTTTCCTCCTGTGTCGGGAAGCCATGAGGATTTGGCACTGGGCAATAGCTTCCAACCGCTTTTTCATAGCAATGCACATTTCCAGGAGTTCCAACCTAATTGCGGACAGCCTGAGCAGGAACATCCTGATGCCTCACGAGTGGTCCCTCAATCCTTTAATAGCGGATCAGATTTTCCGCTGCTGGGGCAAGCCTTGCTACGATCTGTTTCCTTCCCCTTAAACAACAAATGCAGAAGCTACTTTGCCTTGACCCCACCTTGGGGGGAACCCCCCCAGAGACGCTCTAACACACGAATGGCCCCCTGGTCTACTGTATGCTTTTCCCCCATTTCTCCTCATCCCAAAATTACTCCAGAAACTCAAAGGTTGAGAAGCAAAGTGATCCTCATTGCCCCTTATTGGCTCCGTCAAGTCTAGTTCTCGTTACTATGGCCTCATCTGATTCACAGCCTGTAGATCCTGGATCATTCCCAAGGTCTGCTATCTCATCCCCAGGGACTGACTCACCCCATTCTCCACAACCTCAAGCTCACAGCTTGGTTCCTCCACTTCCAATGATTGCCAGGCTGCCTGATATCTCATTTCCAGTTTCTGAAATTCTCCTGGCTTCACACAAACCTTCCACCAGGAAAATGTATTCTAGTAAATGGACTAGGTTCTATATTTGGGCCAAAGATCAGAACTTAGATCCTTTCTCTATGCCTTTTCAAAATATCCTACAATACCTGACGACTCTTCTACATGCAGGAGCCTCAGCATCGACAGTCACTGTACATTTAGCAGTTATCGCAAATTTTCATAATGGATTTGATAATTCTTCTGTTGTGTCACACCGCCTGTGCAAAATCTTTTTGAAAGGAGTATTACTCGTTAAAACTCCTATCAAGCACCCCATAGAACCCTGGGACTTGATCTTGGTGCTTCCAATCATAAACAGGCCCTCCTTTCGAGCCTTTTGATTCTTGTGATATAAAATTTTTATCATGGAAGACTCTACTTCTAGTACCACTTACCTCAGCGAGAAGAGTGTCTGAGTTGCAGGCCTTGAGTGTCAAGAGACCTTACTTGAACTTCCACAGGGATAGCGTATCCCTTCGTACTGACCCTTCTTTTTTGCCCAAGGTCATTTCTGGTTTTTCCATTGACCAATCTGTTGACCTGCCTGACCTTTTGAGCCTTTTGATTCTTGTGATATAAAATTTTTATCATGGAAGACTCTACTTCTAGTACCACTTACCTCAGCGAGAAGAGTGTCTGAGTTGCAGGCCTTGAGTGTCAAGAGACATTACTTGAACTTCCACAGGGATAGCGTATCCCTTCGTACTGACCCTTCTTTTTTGCCCAAGGTCATTTCTGGTTTTTCTATTGACCAATCTGTTGACCTGCCGGTTTTCTTCCCTCAGCCTTCAAACAAAGGGGAGTATCTGTTGCACACCCTTGATGTTCATAGGCAGCTTCGTTGTTATTTGGACAAGACTAAATTTTTCAGGAAAATGGATCAATTGTTTGTGGCGTTTGCAGGGCCCAGATTGGGTAAACCTGTTTCCAAAGTGACTCCTCCTGGCTTAGAAACGTCATTACCTTTATCTACCATCAGAATAAGCTATCGCGGTTGTGGTGCTGCGGTAGCGTTGTCACCTCACAGCAAGACGTTGTCGTGTTCGATTCTCAGAGCGTCTTCTGTGTGGAGGCATGCGTGAATGGGCGTGCCTTCGTTGAAGGTTGTGCGTCAGGGCTGGTAACTCGGCATGTAAAAAATCCACTACCAAACATTAGCGGACCGGAGTTCCGCTGTGGCGACCCCTAACCGGGATAAGCCGAAAGACACAACAACCTTCCAGAATAAAGGCTCATTCTACTAGATCGATGGCTACTTCTGTGGCTTTCCATTCCAGAGCCTCTATGGATGATATCTGCACAGCAGTCACTTGAGCAAGACCTCATACCTTTATCGCTCTTTACAAATTGGATTTGGCCTCCAGGGGATGAGCATCTTTTGGTTCTATTGTGCTCAGGAATATCCTTCCTTAGGGCCAAGGACTCGAGTAGCTGGGTACTCGGTCCTAACAGTAAGGAATGAATAAAGATTTACATCATCAGATAAATTAGATGTCTTATCATAAAGTTCCATCTGTGTTATAGATCCTTATTCATTCATTACTTCCCGCCCTCCTTCCCCCTGCCTGGACTCCTGGTGGACTTTGGAAATTCCTGGTTAGGGTATTTGCTCAGACAGAGCCTCCTTCTGTTTTTCTCTTACTATCTCTATAATGTAGGGTCAGGCAAACTCTATCTTGAGAGACTATGAGAGGGGCATTATGGGTAGGTCTTAGCTGAGAGTTTTTTTTGCTGGCGCGAGGTTGGAAACGGCCGTGTCGGTTCCGAGGACAGAACTGAAGTCCTAACAGTAATGAATGAATAAAGATCTACAACACAGATGGAACGTTATGGTAAGGCATAATTTTTTTCCCTTAGTTAAACCCATTTGCTCACCCATTATTTCTGACAGACTATTCTGCAGAGAATTTTTAAAATCTGCCAAGTCATTATACTTTCAAAATATATATTCCCAGTTAGCAGTTTCTTCCTTGGGGGTATAATTATTTTACCTATGCAAACACTTCCGTGCAAAAATCCTAAACCTTCTAGACTTTGTTGCATACTTGGGATCCATACATCTGTCCTCTCATTGTTTCCTTGTAAATTGCTGATCCAGTCTTTTCTAACCCCCCCTGATTCTTATAGTTGTTGTGCAATGTTTTATATACCCTATTAATTATCCCTTTTTAACAACAGCTTCTGCTCTAGATTCAACTAAAAACTCTAAAGTCAAGCAGGTCTTTCACTTAGGATTCCTCTGTCTTTCTTTTTGTCTGTTCCCTGATATATATTACTGGTAGGGAGGGTAGTCATTAATATACAGTCCAAATGTTTTCTTGGCCTCATACCATTTTGTTACCTTTCCCTCTCTGGTTATTTACTCCCAATGCCTTGCTTCCTTTGCCAGATTTCTCCAGTAAATTCCAGTCCCCTCTTGTCCTGTACCCCTACTTGCAGTCATCCCTATCTGCAAAATCTCATTCTGCTTACTTCTTAGAATACTTTATAATATTCTGCATGGTGGTTGTTCTCCTTAAGGATTTTCTTCCAGAATCCCACTCTGTCATTTCTTGAAATTTTCTGTGTACTTCATCACCATCCCCTTCCATTTTGAACTGTAATCTTCTGTTTGTGTTATGAAGTGAGCCTCAACTGTGTAGCTCTAAAATATCCCTTCAGATCGGGTAATCCTAAACCACCTTGTTTTATTGGTAGGATCAACTTAATCTCACTTAACTCTTGCCTTCTTCCCCTTCCAGGTTAAAGTCCGTCAACTCTTCAATTATTTGCCTTCTTCCCCTTCCAGGTTAAAGTCCGTCAACTCTTCAATTTAGTCACCAGCTTTTCTGGTTGATAAAATATGCCTGACCTGTATATAAAATGTAATGGACTAAAAATATTTTTAGTGGTTGTAGTTTAGTATCCATATTCATAAACAGGGGATTTACAGTTTCTTAGTTTTTAAATCATCTTTTATATTCTCTTCCCACATACCTTTAGCTGCCATAAGAATCCCTTTTAATGCATACTTCTAAATACTTCATCTCATCTTATCCCCTATAAATATTGGTATTGCTGAACCAATATGTGAGTGAGTACATAAATGATGTCTGTAGCTTTTGTTTTATCTTCAATAATTTTATATCCGGAAAAGACTTGAAAGTGTCATAAAATGTTACCAATATGTTTTTTTTTTTCTGGATTTCTCAAGTAGAAAATAATATAATTTTGCAAACAACACTAACTTTTGTTGATTATCATTGTCCATTATATCCTTGAATTTCTGAGTCCCTTATTTTCTTTGCCTTTTTTGTTTTAATATAAAGTAAATTTCAAAGGTGAAGGAAGACCCCCACCACCACCACCTGGTTCCTCTATTTAAACACAACTCGTCAGAGAGGAACCATGACACTTTAATTCTTACATTCGGTCCTTAATATAGCTTCCTAATTAACCTTATATTGTATTGGGGAATGCAAATGCTTTCATTGCTTTATTCATAAAATCCTAGTTTACTCTAGTGAATGCTTTCTCTGAATCAGGATCCATTAACAATAGCAACATTTTCTTGCATTCTGCTTCCCTCTGGAACATCATTGTTCTGCTAATGTTAAATGTTTGCCTTCCCTCTACAAAACCACACTGATCCATATCAGTTTTGACAGCATCTTTGCCATTCTTTTAGCTAGTATAGTCATGAACATGTTATAATCATGTAAAATTGAAATGGGTCTGTGGAATAGAGAATTGGTTCTGAAGGATCTTTACTCCTTTGGATAATACAGCCACAACAGCTTTCTTCCAAGATGTGGATGCCCCCCCCCCCCCCCCTTTAAAATACTGTTAATCAAAAATTTCCAGATGTTTATCACCTTCTTCTTTCCTAACTTCTAAACTTCCACAAGAGTACCACGGAGACTTCCCTGCAGATTGATTATAAGTTACTGCTTTTGTCTCATCTCCTTTTATCTTAACTGTTAGTTGGTAAGCCTCATATTCCTCCAATCTTGGCATAATTAAGTCTTTCATAAATGTTTCCATTTGTGCTTTTTCCTTGGGTTCCACATTCCTCTGCTTTATACACACTCACACAAAATTTCTGAAACATTTTTAATACCTCTATAGCATCTCTGGTTATTTTTCTAATCATAGGCTCCCTAAGTTTGGTGATGGCTCCTTCTACTTTCTGTTTATTTTATTGTGATAAAAGTTTTTTATTTTATTTATTTATTTTTTTGCTGTGGATTTGATATCAGTATATAGTTGCTTTAATCGCAGTTTAAACTCATGCATATTATCCAAATACTTGCTTATTTTCTCTTTAACGCTCCTTTTTACTTCGTGAGATTCCCCTTGTTCTTCAGCACTTTAACCATTATCAGCTTCTCTAAATAATTGTAAGTACTTCTTACCATATCTCTTTCTCTTTTA
Source organism: Protopterus annectens (assembly GCF_019279795.1). Taxonomy (NCBI): domain Eukaryota; kingdom Metazoa; phylum Chordata; order Ceratodontiformes; family Protopteridae; genus Protopterus; species Protopterus annectens. Next base: position 296,280,505 of record NC_056744.1, read on the forward strand.
ATTTCTACTCTGCTTATAAACTCCATTTTCATTTTATTCCACTCAACTATCCCTTCTGAAGAATCTCTAGCTTTTCTAATAACTCTTGAATAATTTTTACTACCCATTCCTCAAACTCTACCTTTTTAACAGGTAGGTAGGAAAGCACCAGTGTGTCATTTTTACTTCGTTGCCTAGCTTTTTTATCTTAATTTTTATCAGTTTATGATCTAAAATAGTTATTGGATGTGCCAAAACTCTCAGTTAAATGTACATGCTCCTGTGAAATATAATTTCTACCATTGTAGCCCCCCCTGTGAAATATAATTTCTACCATTGTAGGCCCCCCCCTGTGAAATATAATTTCTGTTCAGTCTAGCCCAGCTGTACCTTAGGGGATGATATGTAAATTCTGTCTGAGCTGTTACTACTGAATTCACATCGTCCATATGAAATATTTTCATACATTTCTTTACAAGTCTACCCTCTTTTGTTATATTTTCCCTTCTAGTCCTCCTGATACATCCTCATTATTGCAGATTACGTTCCAGTCTCCAGCTATAAGTAATATTACTTGCTGAAAGCTAATTATCTCTCCCAAAGTTTTCTTAAGTGCCACAGTAGCTGTCTTTGGTAGAATATTTAAATTTCTAGTCTCCCACCAGGACACAAGTGCTCTTCAGCAATTGTATTCTGCTTGCTGAGCAAACTCAAGCAAATCTGCAGTCTGCGCCTCCCACTCCACCCATACAGTATAAGAAAGAATCAGTAATTCAAACTAAACAAGGATATACATTTTGAGCCTCAAGAGCAGGAGCACACACAAGCAACTCTGCAGTCTGCGGCTACCACCCCACCCATACAGTATCCGAATGAATCAGTACTGCAAAACTAAAGAAGGATATACATTTTGAGCCTCAAGAGCAGGAGCACACTCGAGCAAATCTGCAGTCTGCGGCTACCACTCCACCCATACAGTATAAGAAGGAATCAGTACTGCAAAACTGAACAAGGATATACATTTTGAGCCTCGAGCAGGGTCAGTCCACCCAGGCATTCTACTTGTATTTTTTATGAGAGTGAAGCTATTACATTAGCAGTATTTCTTAGTAGTACTCAGCGTGCTAATAAAACTGACTGTTGTAGCCTTGTGTCCCCCCCCCGCTAGTGCAGTAATCCTAACTGTCCAATAGACAGTATACATTTAATTCAGATCCCTGTGACTAAATTAACCATCAAGAAGCCCTCTCAGTGCTTTCTGCCTTAATTTGTATCACTTGGAGGCACACCTGTTTATTTGCATCTCTATACATTCCCCTTCATTGCTAATGTATCTCCCTACTCTAATCTGTGCACAAACTGGTTACTAATCAGCAAGTCAATGTGAAGACACACTCCCAACCTTAATAAAGTTTGCTGTCTCTTCTCTCCTTCACTTTACAGGTAGTTTTAATTCTTACTTACCCCCTCTGAGGCCTTCACCGATAGTTTTCCACTGATTGCCTCTCTGATTTCTTTGTATTCCACCTGGTTTACACCCCTTGTGCTATCTCTCTCCCCCAGCACTAAGTCTATATTAGAATCCTGCTGAGCATGGAGCCATCTTTAAATTTCTAGTCTCCCACCAGGACGCAAGTACTCTTCAGCAATTGCATTCTGATTGCTGGTAAGCTATTAGACCTCAGGAATTTGTTTAAAATGTTCATATTTGTAAAGTAATACTTACTTTTTACTCTTGTCTTGGTGGGCTCTGCCCCTCTCTGTTCGCCCTCGCTAATGCTCGGGCTCTCTCCACTCCCTTGCCCTGCCCCCTATTCCCTCCCGCCCCCACTACCTCTACATTTATAGTAATCACAGCCACACCCACAGCTCACCCTCACATCAACTCCACCAATCACAGCTCCTCAAGTCAGATCACATTATACCACACCAACTTGCTCTACACAAACATACTCCCAATCACTGTCATTCCCATTAGGCATTTTTTACATCACCCACACTACTTACCCATCCACATATAATGCAACCCTATAATTCCTGTTCAGACCCCCACCTAGTACCATCTTAAACTTTATAACCATGACTGTCACACAACTAAGTCTAGTCTGTCTTCTCATAATTCTTTATAACACCTCAAGTTATCACTCAAGCAACATCCCTAAACTTAGTAGCACAACACTACATTATGCACTCTCATATACAGACACGACACATTATAATAATACCTGCCCACAATTGTTCAAGAACTACATAACGGACCAATTCAGAACTAAACACATATGCTCTCATTCCTACTCCAAAAAAACACAATACTTTCTCACACTCCTCAACAAACTCCAACATCTGTATCACCATTTTAACACCAGGCTCACCGTAAGTGGGGATATCCACCCCAGCCCAGGCCCAAATCCATCCTGTCCAACACAAATGTCAGAACATAACACCCCCACTATATTCATCCCTGGGCAAATCAACAACAGCAGCAAAACCAACCATCTTTTAACGCTAAATATTAATATTAGAAGTATCAAAAATAAAATACCTGAACTCCAGGCCACAGTAGCACACTACTCCCCAGACATAGTTGCTTTAACAGAAACCTGGCTAAATAAAAACATAGCTAACTCAGAAGTTCTCCCTACCGGCATTAGACAGGACAGACCACTTCGTAAAGGGGGTGGAACTGCCTTACTGTATAAGTCCAACTTAACTGTACGTCAATTACCAAACTCCTACCCCTCCCCCAATAATTGGGACATACTTATCTCACAACTTCAACTTCACCCTAAAAAGGTCATCACCACAATTATGATCTATATTACACCTGGTAATACACCTGCTAGCCTTGAAGACTTCTTGTCCTGGTGTTCTTCGACATACTCACAAGAAACCCTTATTCTGGGGGATTTCATCCTAGATTGGTTCACCTGCATATCAGAACCACCAAGTAATCTAATAAATCTCCATGGCTACCAGCAGCTAGTCCAAATTCGAACTAGATGTGATAAAAAATCTAAAAGGGAATCCATCCTTGACTGGGTCCTAACTAACAACCCCACATTGTACCCCCATGCAGACAGTCTCCCAGACACCTTAAGTGACCACAACATAATATACTTTATTTGTAGTAGAATAAGCATATGCAAAACCACTAACTATATATCCACTAGAAACACAAAAAAATTCTCTCCTGAGGTCCTCAATACTTTACTCTGTAACTGTGACTAACCCCCCCCCCTAAAAACCCTCCCACTTGACCAGGCTGTAGCATATTTCAACAAAACATTTCTGCATCACCTAGACACTGTCGCTCCATTGCGCAAAATCAAGGTTAGAACCTCTACAAACCCCTGGCTCAGTAAAGAAACCAAACAAATCCTCAAGTCCAGAGACACTACCTGGCTTTACTATCAAAAAAACAAAGAAACACAAAGCCTAAGTACCAAGAACTGCGTAACCGTGCAAAAAAATGCATTAGGCTGGACAAAAAAATCCTACTACACGACATTACAAACTAAATACCAACACAACCCCCCAACATTTTGGAATAATCTAAACCAGCTACTAAAATCCACTCAAAACTACCCCCAAACCAACCACCCCTAACACTAAAGTTCCCATCGAAACACAATTCTACCCCCACTTTGTGAACTCAGTTCTATCCTTAGTATCACAGGACAGTTCCTTTCTCACTATTCCCCCCAACACAAATAACACTAATACAAAAACAGTTTCCACCACTTCAATCAAAGGCATGCTCACCAAACTAAAAACCTCATCAACAACAGCCGACCTACTCCCCAGCTATTTCTTGAAACTCACAGCAGATGCTATTGCTATCCCAATCTCTACTCTCATAAACAGATCAATTGTTGAAAACTATGTGCCCAAACTCTGGAAAATATCCTATGTTACACCCATACATAAAGGTGGGACCTCCACTGAACTTAATAACTACAGACCCATTGCTTTACTCTCCCCCTGGCCAAAGTCCTAGAAAAATGCATCCATACCCAGATGCTAAAATATCTCCTAGACAGCAACATCCTGTCACCTACTCAGCATGGTTTCAGACCTACCCATAGTACCACTACAGCCCTCCTCTGCTTCACAGAGGCAGTAAACCGTCTCAAAAATGAAGGCCTGCAGGTGTCAACTCTTTTTTTTTGGATATGTCCAAAGCATTTGACACAGTCTCCCACCAAATCCTGCTTAACAAACTAAACCAATATCACATATAAAATTCCACTCTTACCTGGTTCCAAAGCTACCTAACTGACAGGTACCAAGCTGTGAAATGGGAAAATTCTCTCTCTCCTCAGCTGCCCATAACTATAGGAGTCCCACAGGGTTTTGTCTTGGGACCACTACTATTCACAATCTTCACAAATGACCTCCATACCTCCACACAGCATGCATCTATCGTTCAGTATGCAGATGACACTGCCTTAATCTGTGCTGCACAAAACATTCCCACCCTCCTGAAAACAACTCAAGTAGCATTCTCTGACGTTGAAAACTACCTAACCCAAAGCCCAAGCTATCCTCAATCCAAAGAAAACTCAGCTTATGATTATAACCAGTTCTAACAAAAACACTGATAACAGTCAGTTCACTATTTACTGCACAAATGCTACTCCAATCGCTCCAGTGGCACAGGCTAAGCTATTGGGGATAACCGTAGACTCCAACCTAAAATTTGGTAGTCATCTCAACTTAACTATTAAAAAAGTACATGCCAGACTGGGATCACTCTACTGTATCAAACCATTTCTTACCAACAACACAAGATCAGCCATTGCTTGCTCCTAACTTCTATCCACCCTACTTTATGCATCTCCCATTCTGACTAATCTCAACAAAACTGAACTAAGCAAAATGGAAGCCTGCTATAAAAGAATTGCCCACTTTGCTGCAAATTGCTCATATAGAACTCATCGCTGTACTGATTTGCGACCGCTCCACTGGCCTGAACTGCCCAACCTCCTAACCTACAATCAGCTCTGCCTCTGTCATTCTGTCTGTTACCTCCCCAATAAATGTCCTGCCCTCAAAAACCTAGTACAACATCATTCAGCCAAAAGGCCTCTTAGATCATCAAGCAAACTACTACTAGAAGTCACCAACAGCTGCAATAGATGCACTATATAGTAGTTCAGTGGCTAAAAAATGGAACTCTGTCCCCACTAGCATTCAAAACACATCATCCAAAGCCTCCTTTAAAGACCTCATCAGGCAATATCTCAAGCAAAGTTGGCAGTGCCGTGATTGCTCCCCAGGCTAGTGAAAGCGGATAAGGTACACATACCTAGAGTACTTGATTAAGGTTGAAAACTATTCTCACAAACACTGGTTAATCTACAATGTATGTACTGTACCTGTGTACTATGTATGTATTCTACCTATGTTCCAGATGTCAGCTCTACACCACAAATCTATTAAGTATCTTTATTTTTAAATTAATATTTTTTTGTTTGTTCTCTCCACTGTAACTGTTGATGTGTTGCATACCACTGTAAAAACATGTATTTTGTAATTTGTGTGTATACAGGTCATGTCTAAATGTATCTCTAATTTTTCTATGTGGAGCTTTTCTCCCTGGGCCTCTGCTGAAAAAGGGCCTTTTCGGCTCAGTCAGGCACCCCCGGTTAACAAATGTAAAATAAATAAATATAAATACATGCCAGCTTAATCACTTACCCTTTCAAACAGCCTATTACCACTAATCTACATCTACCACTATTGTCATTTTCACCTCTTCTATCACTACTGGAGACCCTCTAACAATTAGTATTATTATTCCCCTTTCTTTTGTCCGAGTAATTCTACTGAATATCCACCCTTAAATCCTTTATTTGTCAAATTTCACATGCTTATTTCTATCCAGATTTGTCTCCTGTAAGATTGCTATTTGTACCCTACACTTCTTAGGGAGATTTGATAGTCTTTCTTTTTTTGTCTCTTCTGTAAGTCTATTCACATTCGAGGATAATATGGACAGAGTAGCCATTATGATAGAAAGCTGTTGCCCCCCCCCATTATACATGACAGTTCTTCTGAATGTGTATTTCCAATGTTTGTCTTACATGCGCACTCTGGCAGGCTGATCTTTTATACAGTTGCTTTTCCATTTGGACCTATGTCAGATTTTTTCAAGACTTTTTGATTTTATTAAAACTGTCAAACAAAAAACTTACCACAATTTCAGAACACCCCATCCCCTATTAAATTAGAATAAACAGACAAATCTATGTATGTACATTTTCAACAAATATTCCTATCTGAAGGGTTAAACTTCAGTTGTCCCAGCTCAACAACTGCACTCACAGGCATTACCTAACCTCAAATTAACATGTTACAGCCTTTACACTGAATGTTTTTTTTTTTTTTTTATACATGTATTCCCCTCTTAGATGTGAAAAACAAATTATATGCTTTCAAAAAACATTAACTTTTAGCCCTAAGAAAAGTGTACTGGCTACCTTAAAGTAAAACTAAATTATCCACTGTTGTATGAAATGCATTAATTAATTAAGGCTGCAATCTCTTATTCATTTCCTATAATTTTAAACTTTATTTTTCACTGATCTGATTGCCATTGTACCTTTAAGTTTTGCATTTCTCTCAGCAAAAAAAAAAAAATAAATAATACTCCGAACTCTCAAGATTAGTTGCTTGGACCTGCATATGGCTCATCTCCACAGAAACATAGTCAGCAATGAGAAAAGACACAACTTTGCAGTTGCATAAAGGAATCTTTGTAAATTTCTTTCTGAACAAATTCTACAGAATCCCCCTGGCCATTTGCCTTCATCTGCAGACTTGTCTACCCCTGACAGAATTTGCTAAAAAAAAAAAAAAAGTTAATATCTTTCCAGATGCAATTAACTTAGCATTTTTCATGGCTTTCATCCCTATTTGCTTATAAAAAGACTTGTTTATAGTGTACACCAAGGATACTAATCTAAACATTCTCCCCTGTTAAAACAAGGGAGATTATATGTATATTAGTATTTTTTTACACTCCATCCCCACCTCAGCAGCTCAACACCACAGTATTATATTAACTTAAATTTGATTCTGTCCAGCCTTTCTTTTCTTTCTCTTATTATACTGTAAATCCTGTATTTCTTACAACTAAGAAAAAGTACTTATTTGCTTTAGTATTTTTAACATGTACAGCAGTAACTTAAGACGCCCTCCCCATTTAAAATACCCCTGACTGCACACTATACCAGAGTACTTTACACTACAGTATAAAGTTTATATCATAACACATTTTATTCAAATATTAATAAGAACAAAATTTGTTTTACTTGCAGTTCCTCCTCAACATGACTGATATAAAGTGAGGTGTATGCTTTTACAGTTTACCAACAAGTTTAAGAAAGTCAGCAAAAGTCCAGTCTTCTAAGACAGTTTTTTTTTTTTTTTGCAAAGCCATATTTCACAAATGTGATTGATGCTTTATATTCTTCTGTTTATTCAATTTCAGTGTTGCTGGCCTTCTTCTTGATCCTGTCCATCCCCCAACACCAGGCTCTGGGTCAAATCCAAGGTACTCCTAATTCTAGTTAACTCCTTTTTCTGTCTCAGGCATCTTCCTTTGGAACATTAGAAAATGTTTCACTGGGAAAATCTTTGTATGAGGTTTATTTTCAAAGGAATGATAAGCAGAGTGCCCTTCTGCTTGCTGACTCACTTTTGTTGGATACACTTTTTTTTTATTCTCCTCAGCCTGTTCTGCATCAAAAAATGTCTGATCCTGATGACAGCTGGATACAGCAGCTTGAATCTCACACTTGCCATATTGTCTCTAAGTTTCTGTTTTCGCACTTAGAGCTAAAATTAAGCTGTTGATAAGGGTACAGCCATTTTCCAGTGCTTTGAAATGTAAAAGGGACCTCCCACACTAGCACAAAATCATAATTCCCATAGAAGCTGCTGTAATCTTATAGCAATAAAGAATAATGTAATATAAATATTATATTGCCTAAAAAACACCTCAGACTGTCTGTAAAGCAGGACAGAACCATCTCTGTTTTGGCATCCCAATAATTGTGAATCATTGCCTTTGCTTTGATGAATTTCTTATTCAAGATCTTTAAACCCAGATGTGTGGCACTTCTGCAAGAGGTATGGTTATTCCTGCTTGTATGCAGTTCTGTTAGTAATCTCCATCTGCTAATGGAACATTCAATGATATGTCCATGGAAGACATCCTTGAGGGTATCCCACCTAATTGCTAAGGGATTACTACTCTTGAGGATTGTTGGCAAGTAGCTCTGTGTTTCTAAACTACAGTAACCAAGTAAAGTCAGAACTTTTTGTCAGCCGACTTTGAAACCTTTATGCATCCATTAGGTATTATGAGAATGGTCTGATACTACAACAGGCAAAGTTTGCTTGCCCTTCAGACTTGAAAAGTATTCTCTAGTGATCTCCATCCTGTGTGTCCTAGAATATGAGTTATGTAAATGTGATAAGTAAATTAATCTTTTTGTCTTTCAGTAATTGTTGAATCTGCAGTGTCTTACCGTACTCTGTCTCCCAGTGTCCAGTAGATTCATATATATTCCAGGGTCACTGAGCCCCCTGGCCATTCTTGCCTTGCAGATATCCTTTTTGAGGTTGCTTCTCCTTTCCTTGTGACAGCATAGTGGTCCTTGTGACAGCATAGTGGTCAGTCCTGGAGTATTTGTGGATGCCATCCATTCATTTATTTTTTCTTTAAACAAGAATAGTAAATCTTACTGCTTAACATTTGGGGGAAGTTTATTCTAGAGGTTTGGGGGGCACTGGGTTATAAACTGCTCCTCCACTATGTTTTATTTATCTTTTGTTAAAGATTTAGGTTCCTTGCTCTAGTATTGATGGAGATACTGGACTTGTGGAGAAACAGGGGCCCAGGCATTCAGGTCTGTAGTGGTGCATTAAGTGAGACAGAGAGCATCCATTAAATGTGAGACAGAGAACTTCCAGAGAACTTCCATTAAAATTCTGTAAGACACTGAATAAAGAAATAGAGCTCCAGCAAATGTTGATAGCTCAATGAATTTAGGCCTGTGATCTTTTTAGTTAGGAAACTTGGGTTTTCCTAACTCTTTATGTCTAGTGAGATACATCCCAAAGGGGACATCGTACTCAATAATTGACTTGATCTGTGCTGAGTATAACAGAGTGATTACATCTTTAGCCTTGATGATAATCCTTTGGCAAATAACAGGGCTAAATATAAGGATTTCCTGACAACCCAAGTACCTTGGTCCCTTTCTACATTTTCATTTTGCAGTGGTATGTTGTCTAGAACGTATGCTGAGGGTTTTTTTTGTCTGAAGTGATGATCCTACACCTTTTAGTATTTACTTTGAGCCCATTTTTAATACACCAAGCGTTTACTACAAAGAGTTCATTGTGGAGGATTTGGGTATCATAGAGTAACTGAAGAACAATCCTCACATTACAGTTGTCTGCACACTTTGTTAGGGTCTTGGCGTTCTGCTTGGAGATTTGAGAAGTAAATGCCAAAAAGCAGAGGTCCCAGCACTGAGCCGTGAGGGACACCACTGGTCACTTTCCTAATTTCTGATGATGCACCTGCAAATTGCACTGTGTGAGTTATGTCTTTCAGCCAGTTTGCTATCCATTTCATCACATATGGAATGATTTTTAAACTAGTCTTTTTCAAGTGAGGTAATACCAAGGCCTGTAGATGTGCGTCTCCAGAGAGCACATTCTTAAAGCCGAACAATCGGAACCCCGAACAGCATTACATCAGCTACAAAAGGTCAAAACTTACATTACTGAAAACCTCTGCTCACATTCTTTGTAGGAGGGCAAGCCCCAATGCACCCCCACACCCCCTGCATTTATATATATATATATATATATATCTATATCTGAGATCACACTACAGGGGGAAAGGGTAAACACCAATTCCAGCTGTACTACGGTTTTGGTCATTTTCAGTTGTGGTCTTTTGTATTCGGGTTTTTATTCAGTGTTATGAATGTAACACTTCTCAAGGATAACAAACCATTATGCAGTCACCCATATTCTACGCATCCAGAAAACTGATTTAATCTGCAGAAAAAATTAAGGTAGTTGCACATTTCCTCAAACTCTATAGCCACTGCTACAGTGGAATTTTCCGTCCTCCCTTAACATGCAGGTGTTGGGACTGTTATCTTTTCATAGGGAGTACGAATGCTCTCCTCTGCTCTGCTGTCATATAAAGCACTTTGGGGATTAGTGTAGTTAGTGGAAGAGCAACACTGAGAATCTGATTGTGCAAGATGCCAGCTCTCTGAGGTTTTTACACCTTTTCTCCAGGATGCAGTGACATCAGAGATGATTAAACTTAAGGCAGGTATGAAGGGGCTGGGGAGGTGCAAGGGGTTACTGAAACTCCCCCCAGAAAACAAAATAAAACTGTAGTGTTTAGTGTTGTTCTTTGCAATTTATCTCAAACTATCACTCTTTGCAGAACTGATTTTCATGAAATGGGCATATGACCAAATAACTTTAGCTGTCAAATTGTTTTAGTCATGCCACTTTGCAGTTTTTCCTAAATAGTACATTTATGTGTGTGGCTTTTATATCTTGTTTTATAGTGATGTTTTATCATCATTTGCTGTCTGTTAATATTGCTTTTAACTGCAGTATTATAATCTTGTTTGATGTTTCCAGCTGTAAAATTAATCCAAGTATAAACATTGGTAGCAGTTGGGAATTTAAACCTTGATCTGATTGTATGTTTTGCATTTTATCCCTGTAGCTTTTGCATAATCAGATTCTCTGCTGACTGTGGTATTTAATCATACTGGGAAAATCCTTAGGTTTTTATTGTGTACTGTAATACATGTTTATAATAATTTTTTGAGTGATGTTTTGTTCTTTAATGATCCTTGTTAATGTGCGATATTGTTTACCAATACAGTGTAATTTTACATTTTTCAGATGAAGACAAATATCTCAGTGTGGGAAGAACTTAAATCAATAGTTGTTACAGCAATGGAACTACCATCACTTGTGGAAATTGACTCTGTGCCTCATGCTATTATCTCAGTATACCTTGTGATGTCTTTTGCATCATTTGTGTATTTTCTTCCGGTCAATGTTGTGGCAGAAAAAGAAGAAAAGCTTAAAGAAGTTTTGAAGTTGCTAGGACTTTCTGACTCAGCTTTCTGGTAAGTTTTGGGCAAAGAACTGTGAGTTCTGTTATAGTATCAGTTTAATATTTGAAAGACTGAATTATTCTCAACTTGTCTTCTAACTAAAGACACTGCAAATTTCTTTGTTAATTTGTAAGAGCTGTAGTGGTATTGATAGGTATTATCTTTAAACCTTGTTTTGTTAAATACAAACTCTTGAGAAATGATCTCCTAAAAGCATTACACATGAAATGAAACAAAAGCATTTATATTTTTAGTGCCCTTTTCTTGGTACAGTAGCTGTTAAGAAGTGCTTCTCTTTCTGTGAGAAGCAGCAGCCTATCAGTTGATTTCATTATGTAAGAGTGGTATAGGGTAGAAAGCCTCTGTAGAAAATAACCATTTTTAGTCTGAGAAATTATTTTTGATTAAATAAAATTTGAAAAATGGAATCCTAATCATTTGTGACAAAGTATCTGTTGCCTGGAACTTGAAGATTACTTTCAATGTATAATTGTCTAGTAAGACTTTAAGGAGCTAACACTGGTTCCTTCCTTCTTCATAATGAGGAGGTTATTATAGTAGTTAGCAGGATGTGTTGCATTTGAGATGATAGACTATCAGTAGACTCCTGAAGAATTACTACCTTTCTGAATATGTAGTCAGAAGATTTACAAAAGCCACATTTTTTTTGAGGTCTTAACTATTAATGATGGTTGATTTACACATATGGATATGCAGGAGAACACAAGAATTACAGGTGACTACAGCTCTGTGTAAAGATGTAAAAAAAATGAATGTCAGAAAAGGGCACTTTGTTATGGGTGAAAACAGCGAATGCTCACTTGACTGGTCAATTTTTTTTGACTGTGGCATCTGTTGAATACTGCTCATAGGTTCATAGATAGGTACTAGGCTATCGGCTCTGGGGCCTATGTAAGCCTAGCCAAAAAGGTTCCCTGGCTTTCGCCACCCAAGAAAATTATTTTCCTGTGCCCCTGTCAAGCAGTGCCACAGACGTGATCCCCAGGGTTAATTTTCTATTTCCCATCCAGTCGTCAAGATTCTTCTTAAAGAGGGCCAATGAGGAGCTTTACTTGACATGAATGGGTAGTTTGTTCCAGAGTATGGGAAGTCTCTGGGACAGGAATCTATCCCTCCATCATGTTCTGTTTATTGTGGTGACAAGGTTTAGGTCCCTGGAGCATGTGGTTCATAGAGACTGGGATTTCTTTAAGTATAGCATGTCCAACAGCCCTGGGTTTGACATAGCTTTGTATGGTAAGCAGAGATTGCCTCTGAGTAGGTGATTTGCGACAGAGTAGAGCTGGAGTTTTTTGAGATAGTCTGCGTATGGTGTCTGTTTGAGACTGGTAATCCTCTAAGTGAGGTATTTTTGTGGTCTTTCCAATTGTTGTAGGTGTCTTGTGAGATACATGCCAAATGGGGCATTGTACTCTATAATGGGTCTGATGAAGGATGAGTAGAGGGGGACAATGACCTCCTCTTTTCTAGAAGAGAACCCTTTTGTGATGAGGTGTGCCACATAGAAGGATTTCCTGACTACTGTGGCGATGTGCTTGTGACTAAGTGTAGCAGATGCTGAGCAATACCATTATGTTCTGGAACTGACTGAACTGAAGTCTGTCTAGCATGGAGTAGAGGAAACAGTAAGTATTACATAGTTCCAAACTTTCTGTTCTTTGTGTTTGTACACCATTGGAGTTGTATGTGTATGTATGTATATTTCTGTTTATCTGTGTGTGTGTGTGTGTGTGTGTGTGTGTGTGTGTGGTGTGGTGTGGGGGTGGGCGTGTATATAAACATATATAGTGTGCGTGTAAGTGGCAGGGCATATGGAATTGTGATTTATGACCTTCTTGGAAAACATATATTTTGAGATGTATATGTGTGTGTGTATATATATATATAAAAGAATATATATATTTTATATATATATATATATATATATATATATATATATATATATATATATATATATATATATATATATATATAATATGTATATTGCATTTACACATCTGTATGCTTTAGGTGATGTCTGTGTTTGTTCACTTGTAAGTTTAAGGGAAGTTCAGCATGTGTGTGTGTGTGTATGTCCAGACAGTTAGTGGGGCATTAAGTTTAGTTACGTGGACTGTAGTTTAGTTTATAGGGGATTGATGTGGATTCTCTTGGTAAGGTGTCTGGGATCCTAAGTATCATATACGATATGTGAGATAAATTCTGCTATGGATAATTTATTTGCCAGTCATTTGAAAAAGTTAATTTTACTGAAGTATAGTTTCTTTGTAGCTGCACGTTCAAAGTTTATCCTGAAAAGAAAATATTCTTGTTTGCACTGACGTTTGATATTGTATGTATCAATTTGTCCTACTTTACCAAAAACGGCACTGTTTTTGCATAATAGTAACTTAACCCTGCATTTCTCAGTTGCAGTTACTTCACTGCTTAGTGCTGCAGACTGATATGTGGAAGATGACCACTGGTCAGTTGTTAGCCTCTTAACCCCAAATCATTGTCTGTATAAAGGTTTAAGTGATCTTGCCATATCTTAGATTTGTGATTCTGATATTCATTCCAAGAATGCTGCTATCAGATAACATGCTGTAAATTTGACAGTAAAGCCACTGTAGCCATATAGATGTAGAAGCAGAGTGTAAATTGTTATGACAACATAGAGGAACCTGGCATCTTCTGAAAACATTTATCCATGTGTACAATACACAGTTACAGAAAAAAGAGTGGAAGACTAAATTGTGGCATAATGTAGCCCTACCTTATTATATAAGGGTGTATATCTTTAAGACTAATATAGTAAGTGGAATATCATGTGGTTATCAGTTCTCCCAAAGAGCTCAGTTGGAATACAGTGCTTATGGAGGTTAGACAAAGTCTGTTCTGTTATGTGTGGTTTCCTAAACCTCCTTACATGCCACTACGTCATAAATGTGATAATGTTCCCCAAAACCAAAGAAACATATCTGCAGAATTGAAGAAGTGTGTTTGGAATTATTTTGTGTGTGTTTGGAAGTACAGACATATAATTCGCAGTGGAAGTATATTTCACCTGTACCCTCCAGAATTCTTTCACTAGAAGGAAACTTGCCATAAAACTGCTTTACATCCATAAATTTGATTCATTCTTCACCAGGAGTAAGCTTGATGTATTTTTTTGCTATAGCCTTTGCCTTTTGCTGTCTTCCTTTTCTCTGCCACTTCTAAAGCCTCCACAGATGGCCAGTTTACCTTTGCAGTCTTCTTTCTGTTTTGAATGTTTGTTGACGCTGCCTCCTGGACAATATCATCAGCTTCTGCCCCTAGTTCTTCAGGTGGTGTATCCTTTAGGTCTGATCCCTTAAATCTCTTTTTCATTTACACTCCCCCAGTCATTTGAAATATTGTTGAGCTGTTATCTCACTGGCCTAGATTTTTTTTATTTAATTCTAAACTTTGCAATAAGAAGCCAGTGGTTTGAGACACAGTCATTTCAAGGTCTTGTTTCTGCTTACTGTACTGAACTCTTTCATCTGCATAATATATAGTCAGTCTGATTTCAGTATTTACTATCTGGTGATAGCGATGTGTGTAGCCATCTCTTACCTGCTGTAAGAGAGTGTTTGCTATGATCAGTGAATTATCTTGGCAGAATTCTACTAGTCTATGCCCTGATTCATTGTGTAGTCCAAAGCCAATTGTGCTCGTTATTCTTATATATGACTGCAACCCTTTTTTTGAGTTTTTTCCCCAAAGTTGCCCCAGATCCTTATCAAACTGAGCAGCATCAAAACATTCAAGAAGATTTATGATGTTAAGGGGAACTTCCAGGTAAAAATGTGCATAATAAAAGACATAGATTGGATGGACCTAACTGAAGTAGAAGATACTAAGAAAAGGTGGCAGGAATGTACATAAGAACTATATGACCAAAAGAAAGCTAGCAAGTTAGGCTGGTGCACGGCAAGTGAGCTAGGTAGATAAACAAGAGAAAAAAGCCAGCACCCTGGAGGATTCTTACAGAACAAAACTTTATTCCACTGAAACTAGACCGGTTTCAGCAACAAGGCTTTGACCGGTTTCAGCAACAAGGCTTTCGTCAGTAGTACATTAAGCCATAATGGTGATTTCAAGTCTTATATACTCTCAAATATGAGTCAAATGACATCACTTCCTGTGCAGAAAATAAAACATTTTTTATTTATAAGAGTATATAAGACTTGAAATCACCATTATGGCTTAATGTACTACTGACGAAAGCCTTGTTGCTGAAACCGGTCAAAGCCTTGTTGCTGAAACCGGTCTAGTTTCAGTGGAATAAAGTTTTGTTCTGTAAGAATCCTCCAGGGTGCTGGCTTTTTTCTCTTGTTTATCTACATAAGAACTATATAAGAAGGGCCCTAAATCACTAATGCATACAGTGGTGTGTTGAAGCATCCTGGATAGTTGGATTCAAATTGCTGTGAGAAATATTAACCTCAGATATGCATTCGTATTACTCTAATCACTGAAAGTACAGAATAAATGAGCCTGTTGATGAAGGTGAAAGTGTAAAGTACCAAAGATGGCTTTTTGCTAAACATAAAAAATAAGATAAAATGATGTCATCGAATCCTGTCAGTTATTTGCAGATAGGCGGGGAAGAAGTGGAGGCAGTAACGGATTTTTTTTCTTTGGCTGAAATCTGTAGATAGTGACTGTAGCCATGAAGTTAAAAGGTGCTTGCTTTCTGGAAGGAAAGTTATGACAAATCTGGATGAGATTTTCAAGAGCAAAGGTCTGTGTAGTCAAAACTATGATTCTGCCAGTATTAACACATGGCTGTGAGAGCTAGACTTACAAGGCTGTGCTGGAAAATCAGTGCTTTTGAATTGTGGTGGTGGAAAAAACTTGAGGGTCCTCTGAACCGCAGTAAGACTGAACCAGCCAGTACTTAAAGGAAGTAAATTCAGACTAATCATTGGAAGCCCTGATAGTGAAACTAAAATCTAAATACTTTGGCCACATAACGTAAAGACAGGATGCACTGTAGAAGATAGTGACCAGCAACTGAAGATCAGGACATGAAAAATGGCAGGCAGTTTTTGCTATTTTTATTATTCTCTCAAATTCTTCAAAGTGTAGCCTAGTCAATGGGTTATTACTTCAAAACTCATTACACATATTCATAATTAATGGTATTGTACCAGATGAGTTGTGTATATGCAATATCAATGGCATTATGACAGGAATGTGCTTTTTGTTTCACTTTTAGCACCAATCTGCAGCTTTCCTTAGCCCATTAATACCTATGGCTCTTTGTTTAATTTCATTTAACACCCATATTTCTTTGTCAGTTTTAAAGCTGCCTTCCTTAACTTACTGAGTCACCAGTCAATAATAGGAAGCATAAGAAAGGGCAAGACGTAGGTAACAAAATGACTCCACGATTGTTAAAACTAGGATTTCGTGCAGTGAAGACACTGATTTCTTTTTCTTATTTGTTATACATATTTTTTGTGTTTATTAAGTGCATAACTGAGAAAGCTACATTTTTATTAAGATGCATTGTGTAAAATGTGATAGACAGGAAATTACATTGTCACTGTCCATTTTAATACACTGTACTTAAGATGTTTTGCAATTGTTTGCTAGTAATTATGAAGTGCAATGTTTTCAGATGTACATTAGTATTTCCAAAACCAAGTGGCCTGCAAACTATTATATGGCATCATTTGAAACCTTAGATGATGTTGAAATATTTGCTCTGTAAGTTGCACACTTTGAAAAGTATTATTGTTATGTATGTGGATATTATACGAATGAGCATAGACGTTCATATTTCGGTAATTTTCTAAATAAGTACTCTGAAAAAAAATCCATGGCTGTCATGTCACAAGTCTGGCTTAACAAAAGTGATCTGACACTGTACATTTAGACTGCACAGATATGAAAAATTGTTTGTGAATCTTGAGTAAAATATAATTCTCAATTTGTATGCATTACAATGTATTACAATATTTTTGTAAAAATTGTGGCTGCACTGGCTGTTTCTGTAAAGATGACTTCATACTAGTAACATTAGTTTTTGTACTGTTTTAATAGCATATACTGTTCACAATATGTTTGTTTGGATTATGCTGTTTTCAGAATATGCTCTGTAATATGAGAATATGCGACATTCCACAGCTCAGCGATGTTATTTGCAGGGTGTAGAATTCAATGCAGAGTCTACTCAAAATAAATTAAAGTTTATAATTATGATCATACTGAAAGATTTTGGATTATTATATTATTATTACACTTGTAAAGTTTTTTGGTTATTTATGAAAGATGCCCCACCCTGGATGTGCAGTAGCAAACCCTGCCCTACATTCATCTCATGAATAAACTGTCTGACTGGCAACCAGGTGCATTCACCAATGCTGTGGGTTATTTACTGAGAATATTAATGTAATTCTCTTTAAAAGTTAATAGAAAAACCTGTTTTGCATCAGCATGCATTCTCTGACCAATAAAAAGTATAAGCATTCAATGTCTTGCATTATTTACTGACTGTAACCCTTAATTATTTACTGGAAAACTAAACATTTATGAGGAACAGGTAAAGGTCAGTGACCTGTCAACTATAACTAAAGATCTGATGTCAGTCTTCATTCATTCTTGACAGATGGGTTCAATTCCAAACTCTCGGAACCGACTTGGTCATTATACATAGTTTGAACCAGCCAAAAAACTCTCGAGCTAAGGCTCTACCCACAACCCCCCTCTTCCATTACCTCAGATTTCGATTGTTGTGCTGAAAATTGGACAGGTCAGTCGATACTCTCAGCTAAGTGCTTTCAATTTTTCTATTTGCTTATTGTCATTTCTAGCAATCTTTGCTAAAGGCTCTCTGTTTTTTTCTTACTGGATAGTTTTTCGTTCCTTTTGGTGAGTATGTGACTGTTTCCCGCTGTTTCTACCCGCCCCTTTAACTAACAGTATTTCTCCTTACCATCGTTGATATCAGGCCTTTCATTCCTTTCCTTTCTTACTGTTGGTAGTCTTTAGATACCATTGTTGGTATTCTTTTCCCTTCACTATCTGTACCCTTTGGGTATTTCAACAGTACCATTGTTGGCAGAGCTTGTTAAAAAAAAAAAACCTCCTTTCCTTCTCTTTCCCCTTCTTTCTGTGTGTCGTGTGTGTGACTGTGTGCACAAGTTGATTTCAGTATGGCAGAAAAACAAAATGGGAGATACGGCTTCAAACAGTGTCAAGACTGTGTTAGAAAGATGTCCAACTCAGATGGGCATCCGTCTTGCTTGTACCGATGTTCTTCGTGTTTCACTGTTGCAGTCATCATATTTGGGTTATCTGTTTGCAGTAGCCCTCAGTCGGCCTGATTAACAAAGTCTTGGGTCCTGCGTCAGTTGCTGTCTCTTCTTCCATGACGTCAGGTTGTCAGGGATATAAAATATGCAGCTGACGCCATTACATCAGTCTTTCTTGCCGTGCCCGAAGCAGAAGCAGTTCGCAAGTGCCGGTCAGCCGACTCCTGAAATTTTTGTTTTTGAGTTTCAGAACCAAAGTCTTCAACTAAAAGCTAAGTACCCCGTTGGGGAAACTTTTTCTTGCTGTAAACCGATGTCAGTAAAAGTAAATAATTGCATTTTTTGTGGAAAGCAAATACCTCATAAAGGTTTTCATTCGTACTGTATTTCTTGCCTAGGCCCTGACCACGACGTACCTCGCTGTCAGTTTTGTGCCTTATTTAAACCTCGAACTATCTGTCATCTGTATATTTTCGCTTCTAAATATTTTGGTGCTTGGTTCAATTATCCTGATATGTCTTCGGTAAGCCATCCGACTACCGACATTCCAAAAAAACGCAACGATAAAGACAGAGACAGGCCGTCTAGGTCCAAAGCTGCCGACTATGCTTCTCCTAAGCCAATCGCCAGTTCACCGATACTCAGTGAGGCGCTTTCACAGCCCCTGATGCCCACTGCTTCAGATTCACAGGCCTCTACTGAGACCCATTTGGAGTCCGGTATGCCACGAGATGCTTCAGCTGTTGAACCTGCGGATGTCTCTAGCTTGGATGGGTCCGGAGCCGCTGTGCAGGCACCGGCTTCTGAGGGTGTATTCAGGCCTACTGACTTGCATATTAAACCTATGCCATCTTCTTCTTCAAGGCCTAAAACTCGAACCATGCCGAGAAAACTGACACCCAGACCACATGGTCAGACCTCCTTGCCTAAAAAACAAATGATAAGAATGGCTGAAGACTTTATTACTCTAATCAGGAGAAGGCAATCTTCCCCCTCAGAGAGACCTAGGACTGAGTTTGCTTAGGATACTTCTGACCAGGATTCTGAAATTTCTGATGTTATGTAGTCCAGTCTCCACTACATTTTTACCCGTGGGTTCGGAGCCGAACCTCAGCTCTGACTCTGCTATACTCGAAGTCTTCAATTGGCTCATGGCTAAGAGATATCCCATGGTGCAATGCACCTATTCCCAAGATCTTGTTTGCCGCTCGTACAGCCGCTCTTGGCTGTGGCCAAGTACAAATTTTCTACTATTAGTTCAATTTAGTAGCTCCAAAAGCTATTTTAATAGCTAGTGTGTGTGTATTTTTACTTTTAGCAGTTTAATGAACTTTTCTGGTATCTTGCTTTACGTGGTATTTACGGGCTAGGCCCGTTTCAGTTAGAGGACCTAGTCCTCCCCTTGTTTTTCCTGTTATTCTTTCTGATTGTTTACCAGTTTACTCCCCCTTTGCAGCGTTATTCTTGTGATGTGACTGTTGGTTGTTCCCCTGTTGGTTTTTCCTGGGCTAGGCCCATTTAACTTAGAGGAACTAGTCCTCCCTGTGGTTACCTCATGGTCTCTAGGCCGTTTGAGTTAGAGGCTGTAGTTTCCCACGCTTCCTGTTTTCTGTGGTGAAGGTGCCCCTGCCGTTTTTCCCCTGTGTGTGTGTGTGTTCTTGTCTCAACATGTCCAAGGAGCACAGGCCTTCAGGCTTTAAAAAGTGTGTTAAGTGTAACAACAAAATGTCTCTGACAGATGGGCATTCTGTATGTGTGTATTGCTTCGGGGCTATTCATTTACAGGAATCCTGCTTGTTCTGTCAAGCTTTCAGCCCCCACGTGCTGCAAGAGAGGAAGAACAAGCTGATTTTGAGAGGATTGCTGAAACCATCTTTTGAAGAGGATTTAGAGAGATCCTCCAGTTCAAAGTCTTCTCCCAAATCAGATAAAAAGTTGGATAAAAAGTCATTTAAGAAGTGCTCTCCGGCTCCGTCAGTCTCCTCGGAGCCACCGGAGAAAATTATTAAGACTACTATAGCTTCTTTGGCTCCACTCGCTTCGAAGCCGATAGATGACAGTGCTTCGATGATGTCTACATCGTCTCCAGGTTTATTGGAGCTGAGGTCAGATATGTCAGTTCGGAGCCGGTCTCCAGTTGTTCGACCGGTCTCCCCAACTCATAGGTCTCTCTCTATAGGGAGTTTCAGATCCCTGACCATGTCCTCTAGATCCTCCAGGACACTTTCCGATGACGATGTCAATAGAGTGGTGAAAAAAACGCTTCAGTCATCGGTGCTGGCTAAATTGCTTTCGGCTCTGGCCCATTCAGCTCTGGAGCACGTCCCCACATTCATCTTGGGCTTTTCCTCCTCTGGACCTTTCTTCAGAGCCAGAGCTGTCGGTTCTGTCTGATGCCTCAAGATCGGCTCCAGTTGCCCCTTCTGGCGTCTCTGCTCCGATCTCCGCTTCGACCCTGTCGGTGCCGTCCGCGGGGTCCAGGGTCCACAGCTCACCAGTCGGAGCCGAGAGAGAGGTGTCAGGTCAATCTTCTTCGGCTCTGAGCTTTCCTCTTGGCACTTCGGCTGGGTTGAGCATGGCCCCGACATCGGCTTCGGACCTTATTTCCTCGCCTCCGAGGTTGTCTTCTGCAGTTAGTCGACCTTCGTAGTTTGGGGGATCAGCTTTTGAGGTCATGAGGAGTGTGCTAGCCAGGTCGTCAGCTGCATCCTACAGTACCGACACTCTTCCCCCTCCAGCACCGATATCAGTATCAGATCACCCTCTATATAGGGACAGCGGAGACCTAAGGCCTCAGGATACCTCCATGAGTGGTCCCCAGCTTTCTGAAGCCTCCCCTGGTTTTTTACCTGAGGAGCCACCCAGAAAGAGTGTGAGCAAGAGGAAGCACATTGACTCCCAAGATGAGTCCCTCACATCTGACACCGACCTCGAGGAGTCAGAGGGGTCCCCTACCGTCTTCTGACGATATCTCTTTTTCGGATATCTTAGAAATACTGAGACAGAGAGGCGACTGGCCATCTCAAGCCCCTTCTGAGGAGGAGTCGGTGTTCCTGAAGGCCTTTGGTTCCCAACCCTCTGCCTGTTGGGTTTTTCCCCCGTTCGACGAGCTTATGCACCTTGTTTGTCGAAAGGTGTGGGAAACTCCGGACACTGTGGAACCGGTCCCTAGGCGACCCAACAAGTTTTTGTCTGCTCGCCCTGATAGAGAATTTCTTTCTAAAGGCGTTCCAGTAGATGCCATGGTGGTGGCAGCAACCACCAAGAAGGAACTTGCAGAAACTTCATCTACCGTCCATACCCCTAACAAGGAGTCCAGGGCTATGGACAGGTATGGGAAGCGTGTGTGCTCTTCAGCAGCCTTTACACTTCAGTCGCTGAACTACTTATCCCATTTTACACGGCTCCAAAGAGATCTCCTAAAGGAGTTGTGAGATTCTCTACAGGGTAACGTTTCTGATGCTGTGGCTCAGAAAGTCAATGCACAGATGTCTACCCTAAATTCTGTTGCTAACTCCTCCATGAGGCTGATCTCGTACGCAGCCGATGGAGTGAGCAGAGCTGCGGGTTCCAGAGTTTCACTTAGGAGACACTCCTGGATGCGCCTATACAACTTTGCGGAGGTCTTCAAGTCTACCTTCACCAATGCGCCCTTTGATGGTTCATCCTTATTTGGAACCAAGGTGATGGTTACTCTCACTAGGTGCGAGCAGGAAGGAAAAACCCTGTCTGCCATGGAAGTCTGTTTTTCCATGCCTTCTAGACCTTACCCCAAGGGCCAGAAGAGTGGGAAAATGTGGTTCAGAAAATCGCAGAGGTTTTTTCACGACACACAGAGTGATTCCCTCTCCAGAGGCAGAGGAGGGGGTGGAAATTCAGGTAGATGCTGCCCTAGAGGCAGAGGAGGCCCGCGTAACCAGGGGGACCGTGATTCCTTTCGTGGCTCCCCCTACCAGCGCTCCCGAAAGGAGGCCCAACTGCTCATCTCTGGAGCCAGTCGGGGGTCACATTTCTCTATACCCAGAAGCCTGGCAAGACATCACCCAAGACGAATGGGTATTAGAGATAATCTCCAGAGGTTATCACATTCCCTTTCTTTCATCTCCTCCTCCAAACAAAAGAATCCCAGACGTTCCACCCAGTCAAAGGGATTCCCCAACCTTAGACATTCAAAAGTTGCTGTTAAAAGGAGCCATCCAGCCCATCCCCTCAGACCAAATAGTATTAGGGACTTACTCCAGATTCTTTTTGGTGCCGAAAAGAACAGGGGACCTGAGACCCATTTTGGATCTCAGCCGTTTGAACCTTCATGTAGAGAAGACCAAGTTCCACATGGTCACGTTACAGTCAATTCTCCCGTTATTAGGGAAAGATGTGTGGATGTGCTCCATCGACCTCAAGGATGCTTACTACCATATAAAAATGGACAGGGCATCCAGAAGTCACCTAAGCTTCCGGCTGGGAGCCAGTCATTTTCAGTTTCGTGCCCTGCCCTTTGGTCTCACCACAGCTCCAGGGTGTTCACCAAATGCATGGCAGTGGTAACGGCTCACTTGAGACATATGGAATACCAAGTTTTTCCATACCTGGATGACTGGCCCCTGTCTGCCACCACCAGGCATCTATTACTACAGACCAGGGACGTCACTATTTCACAGTGCCAAAGTCTGGGAATCACCTTGAATTAGGAAAAGTCTGCATTGTTGCCCTCGCAGCATGTCACCTTTATCGGTGCCGAGTTAGACACAGTGCTCATGAAGGTTTTCCTGCTAGAAGAGAGAATTCAGGTTGTACAGCAACAAGTCTACCCTCTACTACCACTGAAGAAGGTCAAGGCAAAAGTGGTCCTCCAGCATTTAGGTACCATGGCTGCCATGATTATGCTAGTCCCTCTTACAAGACTTCACATGAGGATTCTTCAGTGTCTACTTTTTGCCCAATGGTCTCTTCAACACCTTCCGCTCTCCCATCTTATTGTAATAACCGACAGGTGCAAGCAGGATCTGCGCTGGTGGCTTCAGACCAGCAATCTCAACATGGGTATGCCTTTCGTTCTTCCTCCTCCGATTGCCACTGTGACCACGGATGCCTCCCAGATCGGGTGGGGACGGCATTATCTCAACAGGACTGTCCAAGGCACGTGGCAGGAACACGAGATCCATTTGCATATCAATGTCTTAGAGATGAGAGTGGTGCAAGCACTTCACAGCTTTCTTCCTCTTGGGACAATTGCAATCCACTCGGGCAACATGTCTGTGGTCTGGTATCTGAACAAACAGGAAGGAACCAGGTCATATCCCCTTTGCAGCGAGGCTCTTCGAGTGTGGCAGTGGGCAGTATCTTCCCAGCACTTTCTAGTGGCAATGCACATTCCGGGGAAGTCCAACCTGATTGCCGACAGGCTGAGCAGAGCTATTCTGATGCCTCACGAGTGGTCCCTGAACGAACAGGTGTCGGAACGGATTTTCCACAGATGGGGTCAGCCTTGCTGCGATCTCTCTGCCAGCCCCCTCAGTGCCAAATGCAGCAGCTACTTCACCCTTATTCCCCCGGAAGGGGAACCACCCAGGGACGCTGTAGTTCATGATTGGCCCTCCTGTCTTCTCTATGCCGTCCCTCCAATTCCCCCTGATAACGAAGGTTATTCAGAAAGCACAGACTTTGGGAAGCAAAATGATACTGATTGCTCCACACTGGCCTCATCAGATCTGGTTTCCTTTTCTTCACCCTTATCTAATGGACGAGCCGTGGATTCTGGACCCAGAGCCAGATCTGTTGACTCATATGTCAGGGCAGTTCCACCCCTCCATCCAAATTCCATCCCTAGTCAGGCTTCATGATTTTTCATCAGAGGTGGTTCATATTCTGTTTTCCTCCCACAAGCCTTCTACTAGGAAGATTTATTCCAGTAAGTGGAAGAGATTTTTCCATTTGGGCTCATGAAAGACAGATTTATCCCTATACAGCTCTCATCTCATCTCATCTCATCTCATCGATTTTAGAGTTTCTTTCTCAACTGTTTAGTCAGGGATCTGCTGCGGCAACTATTAAAGTACAGTTGGCAGCCATTTCTACTTTTCATGTTGCTAATGAACCCAATCTAATGGTGCATAGACTTTGTAGGGCTTTTCTCAAATGGACTATGCTACTTCGACTTCCGATCTTTGATCCTGTTATGCCATGGGACCTTAATTTTGTGCTACAGCAGCTTACCTCACCTCCTTTTGAGCCCGCGGCAACCTGTGACCTAAAATTTTGTCTTGGAAGACACTCTTTTTGATAGCCCTCACTACAGCTAGGCGGATCTCTGAACTCCAAGCTTTATCAGTCCGGCCCCCTTACTTGATATTTCACAAGGATAGGGTTTTGCTAAGACCTAATCCTTTCTTTATGCCTAAGGTTGCTTCAGTGGTCAACATCAGCCAGTCTGTTGAGTTGCCTGTGTTTTTCCCTGAATTCTCTAACAAGGCAGAATTTAAGTTTCATCAGCTGGATGTCCACAGACAATTACGTTTCTATTTACATAGAACAAAAGATTTTAGAAAATCTGACCAACTTTTTGTCTCCTTTTCGGAAAACAGACTAGGGACTTCAGTTTCCAAAGTAACTCTGTCCAGATGGATTTTTAGCTGCATTTCCTTCATCTATTCTTCAAATGACAAGGAATTACCCTTCAAGGTAAAGGCTCACTCTATGTGTTCGGTGTCTACTTCTGCTGCCTTTCAAGGCTAGGATGTCTATGGATGATATTTGTGCTGCAGCTACTTGGGCATCTCCTCACACCTTTATTAGTCATTACAAATTGGATCTGGTATCAAGGGGCAGATCCTCATTTGGTTCCACAGTGCTCAGGAGTATTTTCCAGTGAGCTGCCCAAGGTCTAGGTGCTAGGGACGCTGTCCCATGGGTAAGAATGTAGGCGAGATTGGACTACATAACATCAAGATGTTATGTACTCACCATAACGTTCGATGTATGTAGTCCATCTCGCCTCACATTCTTACTAACCCACCCACCTACCACCTCCTGGAGGACCTAGATGTCGAGTCTCTGGTTTTCAGCACTCCTTATTGATATGTTGAGTTGGTTCTTCCTCTCAATGTGTTTCTGTGTGTGTGTGTGTGTGTGTGTGTGTGGAGGTGAGCTCACTGCAAACAAGATCTGGGGAATAGGCGCATTGCACCATGGGATACCTCTTAGCCACGAGCCAATTGAAGACTTCGAGCTAGAGTATGGCCGAGTCGGAGCCGAGGTTCGGCTCTGAACCCATAGGTAAGAATGTGAGGCGAGATGGACTACATACATTGAATGTTATGGTGAGTACATAACTTCTTATTTCCTCTGATGACCAAGATTTACCCTCATCTACCTATGAGGATTCTGATGCTGAGGACTCTATTCCCTCTGCTTCCCCCCCAGAGGATTTCCCTTTTGGTGAAACCTTGCATACTCTCAGGGAGCATTTTCATTGGGAAAGTCAGAATTTCTCTGATTCTAAAAAGAGGCTTAGGGGTTTCTTCCTCCTGCCCCAGCACAGGCCTTTAGCCATACCTCCTGTACTAGACATTGTTGATGATGATTTTTCTGAATCTAGCTTGGCCCCTGACTCTTTACCTCCTGCTCCCAGAAAACCTGATAGATATTACAGGGTTCCTGACTCTCACAAGTTCATTTTCAAAAATCCTACTGCGGATCCTGAGACCATTTCACAGGGACCCAAGGGCATTAAAGCTACTACTGCCAAAAATCCTACCCCCTCTGATAGAGACTCCAGGGCGCTGGATAGATGGGGTAAGAAGGTATACACTTCTGCAACTTTGGCCATTAGGGCCCTAAACTGCCAGTTTCATATGTTAAAGTATCAACAGCATATTATTGGATTGCTTAAATAAAAAATTATGTTGATTCCTGATTGTGCTGAAAGTAAGGATTTACAGGATTTATTGCATTCTGCTGAACAAGTTGGAAAACATACTTTGCAATGTGGTTTTGATTCACTAGAGGCATCTTGCAGGGCTGTTGTAACTGGGTCTGTACGTAGAAGGCATGCTTGGCTTAAGGAGCAATCCTTGCCAGATCATGTTAAAGCTAAATTACTGGATGCTCCCTTAAATCAGGACCGCCTCTTTGTCAACAAAGCAGAAGATGTTCTTAAAAAGATGGAGGAAAAAGCTAAATCTATGCAAACTGTTAAAGATTTTTTACAAGTGCAGCCTCCAAGATTTAGTAGGCATTGGCCTTCAAAGAATTGGTCCTTTCCTGCCTCTTCCAGACCTTCTCAGTCCAAACCCAGATCCAGCAGAGCACCCAGGCTTCAGTCCCAGGGTATGCACAGGACTAAGCAGTGGGGGGCCACCACTTCCAAATCTGGGAGTAATAAAACTCCCCCTATGGTAAACTGTCTCAATGACTTATTTTTAAAACCTCCAAGCACTTCTCAACTGACTGCCCCTTTGAGGGGAAAAATTGCTCTTCATGCAAAGAACTGGGAACTCATTACCCAGGACAAATGGGTTTTAAATAGTGTCCCAAGGATACAGATTTCACTTCCACACGTTACCATCACCAAGTGGTTAGCCAGGTCTACCCCCAAATCAGCGGGCAGAGGCCCAAAAGCAAATACTCTCTCTCGTAAGCATAGGGGCTCTTCAGTTGGTACCAGAAGAGGAAAAGGGATAAGGTTTCTACTCGAGACTTTTCCTGGTACCCAGAAAGGACAATTCGTGGCATCCTATCCTGGACCTGTTTACTCTAAACACCTTTTTGGTGATTCCAAAATTCAAGATGCTGACTCTTCACCAGTTGCTTCCTGTGCTAGGCAAAGATGCCTGGTTGGCAACACTAGATTTAAAGGAAGAATACCTGCACATCCCAGTCAGGGAATCTTGCAGAATATACATATGCTTCAAAGCAGGCTACACACACTATTAATTTTCTGCACTGCCCTTTGGCTTATCTACTGCGCCCAGGGTATTCACAAAGTGTCTAGCTCCAGTCATTGCATTTTGCAGGCAAAGAAATGTCCAAATATACCCATACCTGGACAATTGTCTAATTCAGGCAGAAAGCCAGGACATGCTTTTGAATCATCTGGCCTTTGTACAAAGGGTACTAACTTGTCTGGGGTACACCATAAACAAAAAGAAATCATACCTGGTACCCTGTCAACAAATTATATTCCTGGGAGCAAGCTTGAATACAACTTCCCAGATGGCTTGCCTCACGCCAGAGAAACAAATTCATTTGACAACCTACTTCAAACAAGTGGACACAAAAACCCTGCTGTCTGCAAGGCAAATACTGCAAGCCTTGGGATTCATGGCCTCCTGCATTCTTAGACTGCATATGAGGAAACTACAATGGTACCTAAAAAGCCTATGGTGTCAACATTCTCAGGATCTAGAAGCAATGATTCCTATTATACCTTGCCTACGCCTAGAGTTCCTTTGGTGGGCAGAGGCCTGCCATCAAAACAACGGACTACCATTCACACTACCCCTTGCCGCCCAAACCCTAGCAACAGACTCATCAAACTGTGCATGGGGGGGCTCACCTGGTAGGGAAGTGCATTCAGGGCAAATGCCCCTGCAAATCAATTAAAAAGAAATGTTAGCTGTACAGAATGCTCTGACAGCCTTCAAGGACCACATTCTTCCAGGACAATTAATGGTAAAGATGGGCAACACCACAGTTATGTGGTACATAAATAAGCAGGGGGGTACCCATTCTTACCCCCTCTGCAGACTAGCCATTTCATTGTAGAACACAGCCTTGAGCTACCAAGTGCATCTACAAGCTCAGTTCCTGCCAGGAAAACTGAATGCACTGGCAGACAGACTAAGCAGAAACCTCATGGACCCACAAGTGGAAACTGTAACCAAGGATTTTCAACATGTTGACAAGCAAATGGGGGAGCCCAGATATAGACCTGTTTGCCTCCCCCCAGAACTATCAGTTGGACAAATTTTGCACAAGGACACCCCACAAACAAGCATGGAAAGTGGATGCTGTGTCCTTCAGCTGGAAAAAACGATCAGTTTATGCCTTTCCTCCTCTGCCTCTGCTCTCCAAAGTACTACTAAAGATCAAACAAGAGAAACCAAGGACGATTTTGATTGCTCCAGAGTGGCCACGCCAACACTGGTACCCCCTAGTCCCTGTTGACCCAATGGTACCTGCCTCAGACCCCTACCCCTGTTGTCTCAGCAGGAGAACCAGATTCTGCACCCTTAGCTTCAAACATTGAACCTAGCAGCATGGCTAATTTCCTAATCTCTCCTTTACCATCCCTCAGTAAACCAGTGATGGATATCACCTTAGAGGCAAGGAGGCCTAGTACTATAAAATCTTATGGTGAAAAATGGAAAAGATTCTGTGCCTGGAGCCAATCTCAAGGGATAAAGCACATCAGTGCCCAATTTACCTCAGATTTTACAATGCTTAACTGAGATGCTTCACAAGGGCCTGTCTTTTTCCTCCATCAGAATTCACGCCTCAGCCATTTCAGCTCATTATAACACAGAACCCCCCCTTCTCTCATCCACTGCTCAAGCAGTTCCTCAGAGGGGCCAACAATTTAAGACCACCCAGGAGAGCTCCAACTCCAGTCTGGGACCTTAACTTTGTTTTGGAGAAACTCACTCTTCCTCCTTTCGAGCCAGCTGCTACTGCAGATTTAAAATTCCTTTCATGGAAAACAGCTTTCCTTTTAGCAATCACTTCAGCTAGAAGGATAACTGAATTACAGGCCCTTATGGCAGTGGAGCCTTTCATCATCTTTCATGCGGACAGGGTATCCCTCAGAACCAATCCCTCCTTCATGCCCAAGGTGGTATACAGTTTGGCTCTTAATCAGTCCATCCATTTGCCAACTTTCTTTCCTAATCCACAGAACAAAGGGGAACAGATACTGCACTCCTTAGATGTGCGCAGACAACTTAGATTCTACTTGGACAGGACTAAACCTCTAAGGAAATCTGAACAACTGCTGGTGGCATTTGCTACAGGGACAGAGGGGAAGGCTATTTCAAAGCAAACCATTTCTAAATGGATAGGCTATTGCATTCATTTCTGCTATAAGCACCATGGAAAACCTATCCCACAGGGGATCAGACCCCACTCAACCAGGGCTGCATCAACCTCTACAGCCTTTTTGAGAGGTGTCCTCACCAGGGACATCCTAGAAGCTGCTACCTGGAGTTCTGTACATACTTTCACCAAGCATTACCATTTGCCAATTTTCTCTAAATCCAGAGCTGGCTTTGCCACTGCAGTCTTGCAGGGCCTTATAACTGGTCCTAATGCTATCTAAATTCCTCCTCCCATCCTTAGCTTTGGGAATCTACCCAAATGTGATGACTGCAACAGTGAAACATGAAGAACATAGTACAGTTGTGTACACTTTACCATAAATGTAGATGTTGGAGTGTATTCACTGTTGCAGTCTTGGTTACCCTCCCTCCAGCCCCGTGTCTTCTTTTGGCTATACCTCTACTCTCCTTTACTATGCTTAAAAGCTTTATGGTGTATTTGCTTTTTTGTTGGAGGTATAACCTTGTATTTTTATATATTTAATTGCTTCCCATTGGGGGGCATCTGACATCTGGGGCAAGAAAAACTGATGTAATGGCGTCGGCTGCATGCTTTATACCCCTGATGACCTGACGTCATGGAAGAAGAGACAGCAACTGATGCAGGACCCAAGACTTTGTTAATCAGGCTGACTGAGGGCTACTGCAAGCAGATAACCCAAATGTGATGACTGCAACAGTGAATGCACTCGAACATCTACATTTATGGTAAGTGTATACAACTGTACTTTTGGGTGCCCCTCATTTGGACATTACTTGCAAAATTTGTCAGGTCTTTAGCACCCATACTTTAGCAGAGAGGCGCAATAAACTTATCTTAAAAGGCTTGTTAAAATGTTCTTTCAGTGAAGCCATATCTAAGGCTGAGACTTCAAAATCTCCAAAGCCAGACATAAAAAGAAGCCACTTTGTGCCGACCTCTCTTTTGGCACATGAAGTAAAGTCCCAAAAGCCACAGGTTCCAACAGTATCTTCGGAACTGAAAACCAAAGTACCAAAAGTGACAGTATCAACGCCTTCTGCACTGAAAGTGACTCAATCTCCATCCTTGCTGACAGTGGAACCCAAACGCTCCAAACAAGAAGAGCGGTATATAAGAAACATAACAGATAGTAACCAAGTAACTATCAAGCAAAGCCCAAGAATATAGAACTATGCGAGAAATCACAACTAACTATCAATCCTTATCAAAGTCCCTACTGAGCAACTAACAGAAAAATACACACGTTAGTTGCTCAGTAGGGACTTTGAGTTCCACTATGAGACCTAGGTAGATAGAGCTGATTGCATATCCATCTAATATATTTATATTGAGTTTATGTATTATTTGTTACTGCTGTTTAAGGACTAGCGCAGGGTCGTGCATTCAACAGCGAGTGAAGTCTTAATATCTGCCACAATTGAGTGTGCTGCTATAGTGAGTTTTTGTCAAATGGTGTACTTTTGGTTTATTTATTTTTTAACCTGTTTTACTGCTGATGTACACCTTAAGTGTATGTTACAGCTTGTAACACAATGCTTTCACTTCTATATATGTCAAAGTATTGTGTGTGTTATGTTACTTTAACATTATGTAAACCACCCTATGATGAATGCCTAGCAAGCTAGAGTGAGAGCCAACACAAACTGCTCTCTATAATGGATTTATGAGCTGCTGTAACATTAAGGTGCTTAGTTAGCAATCAAAATATATATAAATATATATATGCTAGTTCTTTTGAATGGATTTTCAAGCTGTTATGCTTTCAGGTTAGTGACTTTTATTGTCATATGGTTCTGTTTTCGTTTGTATTCAGTTAGAGTTTTTATTGTGTTTACCTAATGTTGTCTTTTTTGCTTTCCTGGATACATCATGAACTAGAGTGTGATGTTTGTTTTATTTTAGATAATCCAACACTTTAAATAAGTTAAGTGCATTATGTGAACTTTGTGTTTTCTGCACGCTGCAGTATTTGAAGCACTTGTTGTTCAGACTGTTTTTATTTTATGTTTGCAACTCAGCTGCATTAGAGTTGCTGTCATCTAAAGGTGTTTATATGTTAGTTGTTCGTATTAATCATCATATATAATGTTTTAATTATATGTATTTGTTTAGTGCAGATTTTAGCTTAGATATTGAATGTTAGTATATATGTCAGTAGTTTATATGACATTGTATTTTAGGCAATATATTTAATATTTTTTAGTATTGCTTTGAGGCAACTGTTTGCAGCATTTTTCAGCATAGGCTTTTCATGTGTTAGATATGAGTTAATGACCTTGCTGTTTCATTGGATAATTTATGACCAATGGTTTTCGTTTCATTAGTTTTTAAATAAGTTGATTTCTCATTTTGTATAAAGTCTGATGAAGCCTACGTGAAAAGCAAAGCTAACTACAATAAATTATTATCCTTTTACTTCGGTGTCTCGTTTTACTTGGATACTTGAAAGAGTTTATGACCTGTGTTCCTGAAGAGGACTTTATGACCTGTGTTCCTGAAGAGGACTTTTATTCCTGTGACGTGGTGAGAACTGATAACTGAAACCAGTTGAACTGCCATTAGGTACCCACACTTTTATGACTGTTTTGGTTTAAAAATTACAGCATTTATTACATTTTAGAAATTAAGTGGTTGTGTTGATAAAGCTGAACTGTAAACATAAGTGTGTGTGTGTTAGTTTACAATAGCCTCTTCCCTGAAGCAGATAGCACAACGTAAAAAAAGTTTGTAGGTAACAAACAAGTGAAATTTGCATGTGGCAGTTTCCTTACTTTGACAATATCCACTGCCAGTCATCAAAGCCTTACCCAAACCTGCACAAAAAGACTGGGTTGGTGTGTTTTTGATAAATGTTTTGTTTTGTAATGTACATGTTTGTAAGTGATTAATAAGACCAAATTTGCCAGTGAAAATGTTGAAGCTCACATCTGTATTACATCCATTAAACAGCCATTGCGAGCAAGACATTCAAAATCTAAACAAAGTCTCTCTAATGCCACTTTTTCTCTCGTATTCCGTCATCTTCCCATCCTTGTATTTCCTGTTTTATTTCTGTGTCCGCCTCCTTTCTTCCCTTTCTCCACTCTTTTTTTCAGTTCCAGTAACTCCTCTGTCATTCTGTTTTTATCCTTCTGATTTGTTGCTTCTTTATCAGTTGCTTTTGTATCTCTTCCCTAATCTGTCATTTCTTCCTTTCCCAGTTTTCCACTGTTTCCTCCTTTTCTTCCCCCATTGTCTTCCTAATCACCTATAGCAACCAATCCTTTTCCTCTTTCCATTTGTAAAAGCTATGCCTGGAGCATCCAATGTGTGTCTGACTCTCTTTCTTCAGATGAATCGCCAAACTTATCATTGAGTGGTCTGTTAGCATTATGGGTTCCAGCTCTACTGACTCTACTGCTTGTTCCATGCATTCACCCACTCCACCAGTTCCAAATATTGTCTTTGAAAGCAACCCTTCCTTTGGCAGCCTCCTACACCTTGATCCCTTGTCCACGTCTTTTCTATTAGCTACAATGTTCAGGTATCCGTTAAAATTTCCTTTCCTTTCCTGAAAAGTATTTCTGCCAATATCCCCCCTTAATCATTTTGTTGACATTTGTGGTGGTAAGTTAAAAGCAACTATTATCATTTTACTCATCCCTAGTGTTTAATTCCAACGTAGCTTTGTTTTTTTTTTTGTTTTTTTTTGGTCTTTCTAATATTCCCAATCTCAAGTGGTAATGTTTTTATTGCAATAAGAGCACTGTTCCACAAAAAAATACTATCTTGTTTGCTTGTATCCCACCTTTCCTAGCCTGTATAGTCCAGATACCAGGCTTTGCTTGTCTCAGGACTTTAATTTCTGTGTTCAGAGCTATCCAGACCTTGCTGTGGTAGAGGGAAGTCCTACTGCTTACCAGTGGGAGTGGTGAGCATTGTACTACCTGTCTAAAACTAGAGGAGTGGTTTCCAGCTCTGAAATTGTAATTTTATTAACCTTTTTGGGCTGATTTCTATCCCTTTCAACTTTCTGGCTTAAAAACATGTGTTTGCACATTTTTCGCATCTTGCAGCACCGCGGGGCTATGGTTAAACTATTCCAGGTGCCAGAAAATCTGCGCTTCAAATTTTCCGTTAGAACTAACTGGTTTCTCAGTAGTAGCACTAAAATCTGAACCCCTGTGACTAGCACTTGCTCTAGTACCTGCTGGAAAGCACTAGGAAGCCTGAAACTGATACAAGCACTCAACTCTCTTTGTCAATAAGGAGAAATTAATTGTAGGCACT
The DNA here is from genome assembly GCF_019279795.1 of Protopterus annectens. Lineage (NCBI taxonomy): Eukaryota > Metazoa > Chordata > Ceratodontiformes > Protopteridae > Protopterus > Protopterus annectens. Next base: position 296,314,292 of record NC_056744.1, read on the forward strand.
AAACTTATAATTGCAAAGTACCTTGCAAAGGTAAGGGAAAACAGCTCTTGTACTTTACAAAAAAAAGCACCTAAACAGGCATGTCCAAGGGTCAGCTTCCAGTGATTTCTCCTTTCAACCTGGTGAATCTGGGCATACCACCCAACACTACAACCTGCGAGAGATGCACTTGCATAGCCAAACTGGAAGCAAAGCTCTCTCCAGCCAAGATTGTGCTAGACAGTCAAGAGGAGAAGGTTAACACCTGCACTATACCTCAAGCAACACATAGCCCTTCAAAACCCACACCATCAACACCCACACATAGCAACACTAAACCCACATATGCGGAGGCCCTTAACATTAACCTGCCCAAGCAACAAGGACCTCCGAAGCTGAAACACAAACAAACACCAGTCACAACTAAAGTGACACATAGCTCACAACACCAGTGTGCCACCCAACAACAGCTCCTAAGGCAAGACAACATACCCAACACTTTAATCATAGGTGACTCTATAGTCAGGCAAACTGATGTCCCACTCACCAGGCTGAGCAAGGAGAAAATTACAGTCAGCTGCCTGTCGGGTGCCAGGATCCGCCACATAATGCATGCACTCAAGTCACTTCACAACAAGTACAAATATGACTCTGTCATTGTCCATGTTGGAGTGAATGACTTGAGACGTACCTCTCTGGACTGCATGAAAAGAGACATGGAAGAGCTCTCAGATCATGTGGCCCAGGCAGGTATGACCCTAGCCCTGAGTAGCATCCTGCCTTCTCCCAGAATGATACCACAGTACAAGGACAAAATGATTGACTTCAACAATTGGCTAAGCTTCTGATGTCATTCAAAGGGGATCCAGTATCTGTCTGCCTGGGAAGACATGATCAACAAACCACAATGCTTTGCCAGAGATGGTCTGCACCTGTCACCCCTGGGATTCAGGTTACTGGCTAAAGCTCTTGCCACCCTTATAGTACCTTTTGTAGGCAAGGTTCAAAGGACAAAACCACCACCATAACAGATACAAGCATGCAAAATCTGAAGGTAATGCTACTCAATGTTAGAAGTCTAAACCTCAAAATGCGCTCTCTCTCGAGGAACTCCTAAAAATGGAGAACATCGATATCTGTGCAGTAACTGAGACCTGGTTCAAAGCTCCAGAGAGCACCCCATGCAATAACAGGCTGCAACTCTTACTACACTTTTCGGCCACGAAACCAAGACCCAAACACTAAAGCTGAAGGAGTGTCCGTATTCACCAAGGATATGCACACCTCCAGGCTAGTTGCCCAACACAATGCATCTGAAATTCTCCAGGTGCAACTAACACTAGGTAAGACTGCAATCCAAATTGTAGCTTGCTACAGATCCCCCAAGATGCCCCAAGATTCTCACTACACCTTTCTAAACGTACTGGAAAATATTAAGATACAACCAAGTACCCTAATACTGGGTGATTTCAACTACCTTGCCATTAACTGGGAAAACTTCTCGGGTACCAACACCTTTTCCCAATGGTTCTTGGAATTCATTAAATCCAATGGCCTGGATCAACTTATCCATTGTCCCACCAGGGACTCCAATATCCTAGACCTGGTCATTACCAACATGGGAGATAGATGCTCCACACCAGTGGTCACCCCCTCATTGGTCAGGTCTGACCACAAGCAAATCACTCTTGACATCCACATCCCACCCCCACCCCTCCAGTAGGGAAACCTCTGTAAAAAAAAACTTCTCCAAAGCAAACTTCATGCTACTCAAGTCAGAAGTGACAAACTTCATGACACCCATGCAGATGAGATGTGAAAGTGCGACTGCTGAATCCTACACTAAGGCACTGTGTGAGCACATCCACTCATGCAAGAACTGTGCCATCCCAAATGGAACCAAGATGCTCTCCTCCAAAACAAGGTAGCCAATCTGGTGGTCCCCTGCTATAAACAAACTATACAACAGAAGAAACTGTTGCAGAAAAGTGGAAAATCCCAGGATGCAAAAAACTCTTACCAGCCTCAGTAAGAAGCTGAGATCCCTCAAAAATCCTCAAAAGGTAGTTATGAAAATAAAATTGACAAAGATTCCAAAGACAGCCACAACGCATTCTATAGTTTTGGCAAGAATCTAAATGGCAATGCTCAGATCTGCTCTGAGCTACAACAGAATGACATTAAATATACTGATCTCAAGGATATTGCCAGTATCCTGGCAGATCGATTTAGTGCCAACTTCACCCGCCTCTCACCCCCTAAAGGGCCCATCTCAATACCAAAAGATTGCCAAATTCCGGTAATCATGGCCACACAGGTAGAAACCGCACTCTCCAAAGCTAAAGAATACAGCATCCATGGGACCAGATGACATCCCAGGTTGTGTACTACATGAACTACAAAATGAACTGGCACTTCACCTAAGTGTAATGTTTAATCATAGCCTCATCTCAAGCTTCGTGCCCACTGAGTGGTGCACAGCTACAGTTATCCCACTCCACAAGGGGGGATCCACCTTGGATACTGGGAACTACTGTGCCATCAGTCTGACAAGCCTGATCTGCAAGGGCATGGAACGCATTGTCATAGAACATATATACAAAGACATTGGCAACCTTCAAACATTGGGCCCCACCCAGTTTGGGTTCGTGAAGGGCAGATCTTGTCTCCTGAACCTGACTGACTTCTTCAAATCAGTTTCCAGAGCTCTGGATGAGGGTAAGGCGGTCCACACAGCCTATCTGGACTCATAGGCCTAAAGCAGATGCCATATGCTGACTGTCTAAAATAACTCCAGCTATACTCTGTGGCATATCATCTGCTCAGAGGCGATCTCTGCATAACATACAAGGCCATGTCAAACCCTGAGCTGTTGGACATGCTTCACTTAATGAAATCCCAATCCCTCAGAGCCACACGCTCCAGGGATCTAAACCTTGTCATCACAATGAACAAAACATGCTGGAGGGATAGGTTCCTGACCCAGAGACTCCCCATACTCTGGAATAGACTGCCCATACATGTCAAGCAGAAAGTGCCTCCTTGGCCCTCTTCAAAAGGAACCTTGATGATTGGATGGGAGATAAGAAATTATCCCCGGGGATCATGTCAGTCACCCTGCTAGACAGGGGTCCAGGGAAGTAAATATTGTGGGAAGAAATATCCAGGGAATTGTTATGGCTAGGCTTGTATAGACCCTAGGGTCGATAGCCTAGTACCAACCTATGAACAACCTATGTTTCTTTTCCCAAGAAGTGGAGGCCACTAGAAGATAACCTCCCTAAGTTTTTTGTGTTCTTTTTGTTTGAGATGTGTTTCTTGCAATGCTAAAATCTATGCTTTAGTTCTTAAGTGTTTCAACACCCTCCCTGTCTCAGTTATATATACTAACTCATTCACATTCCATTTTTTAATTCTAATTATTGTGTTTCTCCCTTAGTTCTATAAATTAACTCGTTCACATTCCATTATTTATTTCTTGTTATTGTGTCTCCCATTCTTATCGTCAAATTTTCTCTTTTTTTCCTGTCTTCCATTACTTCCTTTACCCTTTCTCTATTTCCATATTCTCTTTTGCCTTTTCCTGTCTGTTGAACCATCTTGCAGATTTTCTACCATAGTAGCTTCTGTTACATTCCCATCCACCCATCCTTATGTTGTCTTTACCCTTTATAACTATAAACATATCTACAGTGTTCACTTCCACCCCCAGAGTTACCATTTTTCTGTGTGGCTAGCCTCCTTACCCTGTTATTGTTATTAGTGTGACAATGTGCCTTGCTACTCTTATTTAGGGCTCTCTACTGTCTCTGAGTCCTAATCCTTATCTAATGCTTGCCTTACCCCTCTTTCTTCAACTGTTTTTTCATTCTACTTTATCTTTATTTCCTGTCCTCCTCCTAGTCTGTCTCTCTATGCTTCTATAACTCATCGCTCCTGTTTAGCTGTTTTGTTAATTCCAGCTCTCTCCCATTTCCTCCTTTCCTAGGTTAATGGACAGCTTCTTGGTCCATCCTCTGCTTAATTTCCAAGTATCTGAGTTTTGTTCCTCCTTCCCTTCTCTTGCCACCATATTTCTTGTTCTTGAAATTTTTGATTCCAGATCTTTTAATTTCCTGTACCAATTCCTACCCAAGTTTTCAGTTTCTTCTCACCTGCTTGGCTCAATACCCTTTTGTGTCTTCTACTCCTTTGCCATCCCTAACTGAAGTGTCTGTATGTGCCACTCTCGCTTCCCTTTTAACATTTTCCTCTAGTGTTAACTTATTTCTTTTTTTGTCTCTATTTTTGTCTTTCTCCACACCCTTGCATATCCCCTCATACAGTTATTCATTGTTTTCAAGCCCATTTTTTAAACCTATTCTTCATTTGCTCCTCCATCTTCCTTTTCAAGTATCTTTTCCTTTAGTCCTGCCCTGTCACTACCCAAGCCAGGCCTGAAGTGTACTTGCTACCTTCTTAAGTTACCTTGCGACTTCCAGTCCTTCTCTGTGTTTTAGACCAATTTGTTTTATCCGCTCTCTTCACTGTTCCATTAGGGCCCATAATAAGTTCATCTTATTTCCCTCACTTTCTTTCTCCTACCCAAGCCCCTTCTTCTGTTCTCTTCTTTACTAACAAATATTGTGTGGTAGTAATTATCTTTCAGTCGCTGTACTTTCCATTTTTACTTCACATCTCCTTTCCTCCACTCTTAGCAAGGTTTAGCTCCTCCTGACTTTTGTCTTGTATCCATCCCATTTTTTTCTGTTGTTACTTTTCTACCACTCATGTTCACTTCTCTTGTGTGTCTTCTCCCCAAGGTTTTTAATATTCAGCTTCAATTTTGGAATGATTTGTGACAAGGATAGAGGTGACAGAGTTAGTTTCCCTCCAAAAAAACAAACAAAAACAAAAAACAAAAAAAAAAAAAACAAGACTCTTCTACTGTTACTTCCCCTTCTAGGATCTTAAAAATGTTTATGAAAATTGTATACGAGAATTAGTTGCTTAAACTAGCAACAGCATACATATTTACCTTATGATATTGTGGTTGGGCAAAAAATTTGTTCTTTATATGCATTTTCTTCCAAATTATTCTGATTTTTCTGAAGCCATTCATTTCTGACCATCGAGTTGGACTATGAGATGATGGAGGTATTCACTGACTGTACCCTTTTGGTGTGTACAAATCCAAGTGTTATCACCTCAATTGTGAAGGCCGTAAAGATTTCTAACCAAGAAAATTAAAAATCTTAAATTCTTCAACTGTCCCAAAGATCAAAATGATGCTGCTTTTACTCGGTAGCCTACTGACTGCTCCAAGGTGACTTGTGCCTAACTTTTCAAGCCATGAAAGACCCAATCCTGTTTAATCTCCTGTTTCTTTGCAAAATCAGTGCCTCCAGCAACACATGTACTAGGAACCTAAATCTATGGCAATTCATAAGTCTCACTGGTGGGATAGTTTCCTATCATAGGGTTTTCACAGCCTATAGAATAAGTTGCCACTACAGGTCAAACAAAGTACTATTGTGGCTACCATTTATGCTAGTCCTGATTAATGTATGAGTAGACGCAGCTTACACCAGAGTTATCATTTAAGGCCCTGCTGAATTTGAGAGGGAAGCAGTATTAAGTGGATTGACAAGTGTGGCAAGAACTTTTAAGTTTGTCTGCTTAAAGGTGTATTTGACAAGGCTTTTTATGTTCCTTGTGATTGCTTGCCTATTATATTCTTATGTTCCTGTGGAGTCCATCAGAAGACGTCTGTTACTTAATCTCACTCTTGTAATAGGGTCGAAGGAGACATCTCCACATTACAGGGTTATTTTGCTAAGTCAGCCTTGTTCTACTCAACAGCCCTTCTTCAGGAACCAGTCTCAGGAAGTCTGGAATTCATCTTCCAGGTGCTGGTTTTAACATCTACAGAAATGTTTAAGTCACCTGTGATCTTGATCTTTATGCAACTTTTGGAATTACCCACATTCGACATGAAGATTTCTAACAGTGTCAGTTAACTTGACACCAGTGCTGATGGTGTAAGGAGTCCTTTTAGCTCCAGTGTGTGGAATTTAGCTTGCTGTCAGAGGTTTCTGCCCCTTCAGAGACAGTGCTGATGTTGTACAGAATGACATACCAGCCTGTGGGGTCTAAATTTCTGTTGTCAGGCTTGGAGTACTGAAGTATCTTGGCTACATAGAGGTCAGGTTTGGGGCCAGTGCTCATGGATTTCAGCCTTGGCAGCTGAGGTCGGAACCATTAGCAGTGAGAGTGGCATGGACTTTGATCTCAATGCTGATTCATACACATTGTCCTTGTGTATGCCATCCTCAGTGCCTGTTTCAGCTGTGATTTGAAACTCAGCAAAAGGCATCTCCTTCAAGAGACACTCCTTGCCTGCACATTTGCTGTCCACCATCATCTAGAACAGCATGGAGGGTTTGGAGGACATTTGCAGGAGTACTTTTAATTTTGGGTTACATGCATGGTTTTCCTTCTTTGTCCTCAAATGTGCCATCTTCAAATTCATTTAGAAAGCACAAGTGCAAGAGGAGGTATGCACAGCCTTTTCAGAAGTCATCTGTTGCATTTATTAATGAGGACGAGGTATTGATTTCCCCTTCCATCCTCCCAGGTGAACCCAGGTTTGACGAGATCCTTGAAATGATGAGGCAGAGAGCAGCATTAGCCCAAAGATCCCCTTCCTCTCTGCAGCAAATCCTGCAGATGGTCTTTCAGCCACCCGACTTGACAAGATGATATCTTTTTGTTTGGACAGTGTGTGAAAATCTTGATGTGGTTGTGCCTATTTAAAGAAGAACAGACACAATCCTCTGGCCTCTCAAGGAGTAGACCTGCTGAACAGACACACCCAAACCAGACTTCATTGTTGCTGTGACATCCTTTAAAAAGGCTCCTACTCTGCGGAGTCCTGCTGTCCATGGATAAAGAATGTAGGGCTATGGACAGGGATTGGAAATGAGTTTCTGGATTCAAAGATGGCTGCCATTCTGTGAACACTGCTGAACTACATCTCTGTATATACCCTGAGGAAATCTAAACTTTAAATTGATACTAGGAACTTTTTAACATTAAATCTTCGATAAAACAACTACAACTTCATCTAATTACCTTGTAGGAAGAAGAAAATCCGAAAAATAATACATTATTCAATAGGATTATAATAGATTAGCTGACTCTGACAAGGAAATCAAAGGCACCGTGTGCTCTATACACTTTATACTTCTGTACTGGACAAAGATGTCGAAAGAGGAAAAAAATATGGACACAACCACTACCAAAACAAAACTTTCAGAACTGCGGTCACCCGAAAAAGATGTGATCTGTAAAAGGCAAAAAGTTACTAAACTACAAGAACAACAAAAGCCAGAGACTAAAACTAAATTAGATCAAGCACTAAATATGGAAGACATCAAAACTGCCTTATTACCCATTCAAGAGGCTCTGAAAGAATTAACTAGCCAAATACAAACGTTCGGAAACTCTTGCAACAAACTACTTGAAGGAATGGAAAAATCTGAAGCTCGGATTTCTGAAAATGAAGACAAACTAAATCTACTAGCAAAAAAAACAAGTATACATGATTCGGATATTCAGGCTATTCAAAGCAAAATCACTGACTTAGAAGCAACATCCAGGAGAAATAACATCATTATTAGAGGAATTCCAGAATCGGTGCAATATAATGACTTAATCCCATCTATAACACAAATATTTACAGTGCTCTTAAATGACTCTGACATGGTAAAGCAAATCATTATTGAAAGGGCACACAGAGCTTTGAGAGAACAAGCTTCTAATACTCCAAGACCTGTATATGTTAAAATACTCAATTATCAGGATGTTAGCAGAATACTTGTAACTGTTAAAAAAAGTGGTGGAAGTATCATGTGGAAAAACAACAAAATCTTTCTGGCTCAAGATTTACCTTTGCAAATCAGACAAGCAAGACAGTCTTTATCTCCTTACTGCAGATTTCTCATTGATAAACAGGTTAAATTTCAAATGAAATATCCTAATTCATTAACATTTACAGTAGATGGGATTAAATATTCTGTTTCCGCGAAAAATGAAGCAAAATTACTTTTCTGAAGGTTTTTAAAAGTGTACCTGCTTCTGAGACTTGAACTGTTGGGACTATCAGGCTGCCTGAGGTCGGATTTGCTGATTATTGTGACTCAACGTCTGGGTAGTCTTCTTTTGAAATGCTTTAGGCCTCTTCTGGATTAATAGGATTGCTGTTTTTTGCTGTTTTCGGCTACCTGCGATCGTTTTTCAAAGTTTTATGGCTTCCACGAGCTGTCTGCATCGATGAGAAGACAGGAAATGCCTTTAGGACTGTCAAGGGTGCAGATTTCGATGTGGCGCTTCCGGAAGTCCATCTGTAATAGCGGTTCCCCTATCGCGAGTATTTTGCATGGTTTCTAGGCTTAGAAACCCGACAGGACTGTTTTTTAACCTTGTAAGGACATTTTAACATCAAGTAATGTACTGTTAAGATAATTTAAGCACATAGGAACATTTTTAAACACTGGTTAATTAGTTACTAATATAAACCCTGTCATATATGGTAGATTAAAAGGCTGTATGCAGTACTGTTAAATATAGAGATTTTAGTACATTTTTGCAACTTTATAATATATAATTTTAACCTTTGTACTTTTACTCAGGGGTGATAGCTATATATTACATTATTTACATATTAGTTTATATGAATAGAAAATAGCAATAGTTTATAATGTATAAATAAGGAAAATGTTTATTTAAAGGTATGCATGTTTTTTTATAGGGTTATAACTTAGCTTTTTTCTATAATAGAAGGAAAACTTGTCCATTTGTTAAACTTGTATTTTTCAGATGTTATTTTATGAGTATATAGGTGAGGTTTAGTATGTATATATAGCGTGCTAATCATAATTACTAAAGTTTTGTTACAGTAATTTATATCTTTAATATGATTTCTTTTTCAGTAACAACTAATTCAAGATGTAGACAACAGTAGTGTTTGTTAGGGAATGTTTAGAATAGACTTTGTAATAGTTAGGTTAGTTAATATAGGTCTTTACTATAGGATGTGTTTAAGATTTTATAATTTAAGATTTTTTTGTTTCTGTGTTTCTTTGACCCTTTCAGTCTTCTATGTTATGCAAGACCTATGTATGTCCTGGTCCGGGGTTAGAGTGGATAGGCACTGGTATAGGACGGGATGTCAAGAATGCTTCCAAATTATGTATGTTTTTCAAGCTATTTTACCTTTCCTTTTTGTTTTCCCTTTTAAACTTTTACTTTATAACAACTATTTGAATGTGGGAAGTAGACTCATGGAACGTTAAAGGACTCCAGAACTTAAAGAAGAGGAAGTTAATTTTACACTTATTGTTTCAGGCTAAGGCGATGTTTATATTACTTCAAAAAACGCATTTAACTAATGATCAATGGGTTGATATCCAAAAAAGAAAATGGATTAGAGAAGTAATAGCCTCAGAAGGTAAAACTAACAGTGCTAGGGTAGCTATAATTATTAAAAATAAATATAAGGGAAAGATTTTAGACTCTAAGGCAGATAAAGATGGAAGATGGTGTTATGTTGTTCTCTTAGCTACCCAGTTTGATAAACCTATTTTATTGTTAAATGTTTATGCACCCTGTAATGACCAGCATCTATTCATAACATCGTTATATCCAATTTTGACGCAATATGATAAATATTATATAATTATTGGAGGAGACTGGAATTCTTATCAGAATCCGAAGTTAGATAGATCTTGTCCATAAAGAGCATTTAATAAGCAAGTGGTATCAGTATTAAGTGATGTTAAGGAAGACTTTCAACTATATGATCCTACTCAGTATTTAAACACTGGTAATAGTATAAATAATTATACCTTTTATTCCACGTGTCATAAAATGTGGTCCAGAATAGATTTCTTTTTGATTTCAAGAATAATGGTTAACCTGGGAACCTTAGTTGTTACTCATGCACGTTACTTGTCAGATCATTCAAAAATTTCATTAAGTTTTGCTAAAGATCCAATGGAGGCCCAGCGGCAAATAGGTTTTAACTGGTCTCTCAACCCAAATTTGTTGAATAAGGAGGAAATATTGCATGAAATTATAGGTCATCTTAGAGTTATTAGATAGATTAAAGAAACAACAAGGTGTACCTGACCTTGATTGGGCGACAGTTAAAGCACAAATAAGAGGGATCTTTTTGCAAAAAGCTTCATACTATAAAAGAATACAAAATAGAGATATTAAAAAATTGGAAGCTAAAATTAAGACACTTGATCAATAATTGATTCAAAATTTTAACACTCAGAGGTGGAATTACTTAAATGTCAAAAAGATCTCGTCTTAATACAAAATAGTAACTTGACATTTCAGGAACATAGGATGTTAGTGAGGTATGCCAATCATGTGCAAACACCATCAAGGGCATTAGCTAGGATAATTAATCAGTCGAGAACAGCAGTACAAATTTCGGAAATACATTTTAGAAATACAACTTATTTCAAAACTGAAGATATCATAAATGTCTTTGAGCAGATATATACTAGTACATATGGTGAGCACAGTGATTTATTCCCCTATAGAACTAGCAAGGAATTTTTACAAAATATTAAATTTCCGAAAATAGAGGACAGTATTCAAAGAGATTTGATTAAACCGATATCTGAAGAAGAAGTGATATATACAATTCAATATATGAAATCGCATAAGTCACCAGGTCCTGATGGTGTGATGGTGGAATTTTATAAGAAATTTGACAATATCTTTGGCAAAATACTCTCACGTGTATTTAATTATATAATGAAGAACAAAATTAATGATCCCCATCTCAATGCTTCAAAAACTATTTTTATACCTAAACCTAATTCTGATTCTCAAAACCCTGACAATTATAAACCAATTTCATTAATAAATGTAGATATGAAAATTTTAACCTCTATTATAGCTAATAGATTAAAAAAAGTTATGCATCATATCGTGTCTAGGGAACAGGCTGGCTTTATGGCAAATAGACAAACTAGTGATAATACACTTACATTACATACTTTAATAGCTTATGCTAAACAGAAGAACTTTAACATGTATGCGCTTATGGTTGATGCACAGAAAGCTTTTGACAGGGTTGATATAAACTTTTTGTTTGAAATTTTACCATATTTTAATATATCTCATGAGTTTGTTGAAGTCTTAAAAATTCTATATAGTAATCCTTACACCACATTGGTATTCTTTTAGAAAAATTTCTATTTATATACAATCAAAAATGGAACATGTCAGGGTTGTCCTCTGTCTCCTTTATTATTTAATATATACATCAAACTGTTATTCCTATACATTAAGCAGAATATATACGACAATGCCCCACTAGTTTACGGAACAAAAATATCAATGGCAGCGTTCGCAGACGACCTGAATATTTATTGTACAACTCCAGTCTCAGACACTAAAAAGATACTAAAAGCGATAGAGAATTTTTCAGAAGTTTCCAACTATAAAATTAATCTAAAAAAACTATTATTTTCCCATTGAGAACTCCCAAACCCTTTTCACTGTTGCCTCTGGTGGGACAAATAATGTGTAAAGATAATATTAAGTACTTGGGTATTGGCTTCGCTACGGATGATAAGGATTTTTCTGTTACCAATATTAAAAAAGGTTTGGGATCAAATAGTATCTGATTTGGGGAGATGGAAGAATCTACGACTACCAGTATTATCAAAAGTATCAGTTATCAGAATGAACATATTACCACGATTATTATATATTTTCAGATCTGCTCAGGTAGTAATTTCAAAAACATTTTTTAAACGAATTCACAAAGAATTAGCTAAATTTATTTGGGAGCCGAAGAAAACAAGGATTTCATATGAAAAATTAATGACTCCAAAACATAGAGGTGGATTGTAGTTACCAAATTTTGAAACTTACTATTTTATAGTAAATTCAAACAGGCTTCTAAGAATCGCTAATTATAATATAACTAGCACTAAATGGATTCCTACCTGGGTAGTTCTGAACTATAAATATATTTTACATTTGAATATTAATCCTAAAGCCATACCCTTTTTAGGTAAAGAAACTTTGAAACTATATGGGTTAATGGATCACATTAAACTATATGTAACTTCCCTACAAACCTTATTTCAAGCATTAGATCTTGCTCAGTATATGATGGCTTATCAACCCTTTCATAGAAACCCTAACCTGAGACTAAATAATAAATTAATTGATCTTCAAGAATTCCCCTTAATAATCAATTTAACTTTAATAGATATTTATACACTTCTTAAACTCTCGGCTAATCAGATAAGAAAATAATTAAATTTACCTAAAAATTATCTCTTTATTGTAAGACAAATTAGGGAACTTTCTATAAGTTACTTTAAAAATGTTAAACCCAGAGAAGAGAATATAATTAAATGTTCGAATTTGTGGCAAGCTCTCCAACAAGATATTAAATTTATAACAGCAGCAAATAATTTAATAAAGGAGTTTAAATTCCAAGGTAAAGTTCTTGTGTCAAAATGTTGGAAAGAGAAAATGCCAGAGATAGAAGACAGTCATATGATAAAAGCAATCGACTTGACTATAAAATCTATTTCTCTTCAAAAACTGATGTATACCCAGTTGATGATATGGAATAATGCGTATTATACACGCCTTAGCCTGCATAAATTTAATTCCAAAAATTCACCAGTTTGTCCATACTGCAAGGATCAATCTGCAGATCTTCTTCATATGTTCTGGAGTTGCAAACGCATATACAAACTTTGGAACTCACTAAAGATACAACTTCAGAAGATAGGTTACCAAAGTACAACATTGTCATGGGAATTCATGATTTTACATATTCCCCCAAAAGAACTTTCTAAATCTCAATGTATTGGATTAATCAATATCTTCTTATTAATGAAGCTATACATAGCTACTTATTGGTTAGACCCATCCAAAACATCATGGAATAACTAGCAATAAGGCATATAGTAGCTCACAAATTACTTTTGAACCAACATAATAAAAATATTAACAATCCAAAAATATGGGAACAAGTATTTAATATTGTATTAGCGTAACATCTCATATTTGAATTTAGCAAGAATTTTTACACTTTTAAGAGACTCTGTAACAGCAATTGTTCATTACTCGAATTGATCTTAACCACTTTTATACTCTTTGTGTATAATTCAATGTGTTACTTGGAAGCATTTATGTAAATATTGTATATATGTTATGGAGTTAGTGTTAGTTACATTAGTTGGTAGTTTTTTCTTAATTTTCTGTATTGTTGTAATTTTGTATGTAATATAAGAAAACAATAAAAATTATTAATGGAAAAAAAAAGGAAATGAGTTTCTGCGTCATCATCCAGCTTGGTGGGGATAAACTGTTTCTCATATATTAAGATTCCGTTGAGAGCTAGGTGATGAAATAAACACTGTAGAGTTTGTGTGACAAAAATCTGGATTACAAGTTGTAGTATTCTAATCTACTGTGACATCCATTGTAATCCTCACCATGCACCTGTCTGTGACAGTTCTGTGGATGGTGCAGTGAAAGCATCAGGCACTGACATTGCTGTGCACCAGCACTTTTGGTTTTACCTTACAGACGTCTGTTAGGATACTAAAGCAACTGTTTTTGAATGTCTCTTTTTGACAGGACTTCCCTTTTTGGCCACTTGGCGAATATGTAGAAGGGTGGGGCAAGCCCATCATGGCTGTTCGTGTTAAATGTCAAACTCACCAATGCACCTTATCTAGAACGTAAAGGAGCCCTCATCAGCTTTGGTTTTATTGTGACCAGTAGCAGTAAAATAACAAAGGATCTGAAAGAAACCTATGATGTAACATTGTCATGTTGTAAGTGAGAGGCAGGAAGTGCTGAAAGGTCTGCAACATATGAAACACTGACCTCAGCTCTAAAATATTAATGTGCAGGCTTCTCTCTGTCTGTGACTATACTCCATGGACTGTCTGCCCTTGAAACTGTCCTACCCCACCTTAGGACAGAAGCAATCATGATGACAGTCACAACAGAAGTGGGGACCAAGAAAGGATTTTCCAGAGTCGGATTTGATGTGCAAGTACGCCATCTCAAGCATGACTTGCAAAGTCTTGTAACCTGTATATGTTAAGTCAAGAGATCTGTCTATTGAAACAAGTTTTAATGTCCAATGGGCTCTCATGTAGTATCTGTCATTCAAAGCCATGTGAACAGTGTTTCCATGAGTCACACGGCTTTGTTGAAAACTGAAGTGAGGGTTGAGTGAGCCTCAATGACCTGAAGCACCACCTTCTGTAAATGGAGAATCCCCTCTGAGGGAAGACATATCCTTAAGGGTAACATTCAGATGAGTAGCTGAGGAATGTAAACAACTGACAGGGCTCCATTTGGCACTTTGCAGTGCTCACTCTAAGGAAATGGAATACATTAAGCAACTCCCTTACAAAAATTAGGCTGTCCTACCCTGAAGAGGTTTAACAGTCAGTCATATAGGTACAGAAACACCTTCACTTCTTAGAGCCTCTGGTTCAATATTAACACAGACATACATTTGTTGAACAGTGGACGTGTCCAAATTTGATAGCAGCTGGATCGCACACACAAGCACAGAAACCTCCAGGACTTCTTGACAAACTTTATGTAGAGGTAAATATCCTGGTGGTCCAAAGACCACATCCAGTCTCCTTCAGAAAGACTGCACTGTGGTCATTCAAAAGGAATCTCTGTGAATGAACTCAACCTGCTAAGACGGATTATCAGTCAGAGGTTCTTTGTTATGGGGAACAGTAAAGACTCTGGAGTAATAATCTAATCTTTTCTGGGCTAGTGGGACCTCGTGCTGTTCTTTTTTGTTTATTTTTGTTTTGCTTTTTTTTTTTGCATAGTTTAACATATTTTTTCTTGCCTCACTCTCCTATTCCTCTGATAAGGTGAATGTTGGACAAAAGAACAGAATGAAGCTGGGGTTGTAGGAGAAAAGGAAACCAAGAGATCCGGAATATTACTGCCCTGATTCACTTGTCTTGCATGATGGCCAGCATACAGTCAAGTGAAGAGACAGATTACACCTAATGGCCTCCAGAGAAGGAAAGTCAGGCAAGGGTGCATGGCTTAGACTACTGTCTTCAATAAAGGATGACTGTGGCATCCTGACAAGGCCAACTGTTACCCCATTTGGGCTGTCGACTACTCTGTAAGTCACCATGGCCACATAGGTTCATAGGCTGGTACTAGGCTATCGGCCCTAGGGCCTATATAAGCCTAGCCATAACAATTCCCTGGCTATTTCTTCCCACACTATTTACTTCCCTGGACCCCTGTCTAGTAGGGCAACTGACGTGATCCCTGGGGTGAATTTCCTTTCTCCCATCCAGTCATCAAGGTTCCTTTTGAAGAGGACTTTAACGGACTGGGCTGTGACCTTCATTCACTTTTTGATATCCAGTCACATTCCTCGGGGACAGTTTCCTGGTGGAAAGGCTCAGCCATTGCTTAATGATGACGCATTAAGTCTTTAGCCAGTCTGTCATTTACTTGTAAAATGTTTTTGTCTCTGGGGGAAGCTGTCATCTATTTGCATCCCCCATCAGCACCAAATGCAGAAACATCTCTTCCTTAATCCTTCCTGTCTGGAAATGTTACAGGGATGCTCCTATCCACAAATTGACTCCAGGACTCTTTTATATTTTTTCTATTTCCTCTTATTCCATAATACATTCATAAAGCCAAGATTTTTATAGCATGATATTGTGCTCGGCAAGTTTGGTTCCCTCTGTTTTGGCCTCATCTTCTGGAAGATCTTGTATGTCTAAGACCCTTCTGAACCCTCCTGACCTACCTATTCAACAAGCCTTTCCTAGGCATTCCACTCCTTTCACCTAATGTCATTCTTTACTTTGGTTCATGTAATTGCCAGGGACCTTCCGTACTCTGGGTGGTATAGATTTTCAGATCTGCCCAGATTTCCAGCAGTAGAAAAAATGTACAGGAGTAGTGGGCACTTTTCTTGATCTGGGCTACTTACAGGGGTATGAATCCTTTCACTGCTGTAGTGCCTGCAATTTTAAAATATCTATCACAGATGTTTTAGACTGGGTTAAGGTATTCCTCTGTTAAGGTGCACCTAGCAACAGTCCCAGACTTTATTTATTTATTTAAATTTGTTGACCTGGAGTGTCCTACTGGACGTAGGTCCATTTTCAGCGGAGGCCCAGGGAGAAAAGCTCCACAGTAAAATAAACAGACAGTAGTTACATTGGATTACATAGCGATTAACAATTTAACATAGCAATTACTTACAACATATTTACAGATGAAGAACATAGTACATCAGTATACAACTAGAATCTTTATCTGTGAAGTACATAACTGACATTAACAAATGTTACAATGAGAAGTTCTTGCTGTATAATAAGTACTAGGCTTATGAGCATCTGAGCTTGCTATAATCAAGGTAGTTAGTGGAGTGGAAAGAAAGGTAGTGGTTGGATGGGGTGGATGATATTAGAGTGGGAGTTGCAAGGGCATAGCCAGCATGTTTTTAGATGCGCTTTTAGTAAAGTTTTGAAGTGGGTGCATGATGGTACGGAGGTAATTGTGGGTGGGAGTGAGTTCCATAATTTGGCTATGGCACAAGAGAATAGTGCTTCACCAGCAGAGTTATTGGCTTTAGTGATCTGCAAGTGATTTTTGTTGCTGGATCTTAGTGGTATGGTGGTGCGATAGGGTTGGAGTAGATTCTGGAGGGATGGGACATTTAGTGGATGGTTTACTAGTTTTTGGGCGAGTGACAGTTGATACGACTGAAGGAGGTGAGGGGATTCAAGCCAGCCCAGTTCAGCAAGTGAGAGACAGTGGTGACTACGGTAGGATGCCCCTGTGGCGAATTTGGCGATTTTGTTGTAGCAGGTCTCTAGCTTGTTTAGATCACATTGCCTTAGGTTGGTATATATTGGAGAGGCATAAAGTAGGGTGGAGATAAGGTGGGAATTTGCTATTGAAATCTTTGCTGCTTTGATGAGAAATTGCTTATTTCTGTATAACGCTCCTAGTTTTTTGTGGACTTTTTTTATGGTCATGGATATGTGAATGTCAAATTTTAGTTTATTGTCTATTTTCACTCCTAGCAATTTGGTGTGTTCAGTTGGGTATATATTGGTGTTGTCTTTTGCTGTGATGTTAAAGTGAGAGTTGTTTTGAGTATGTTTGGTGGGTTGGAAGATGAGTAGTTTAGTTTTGTTTGGGTTGAGTATTAATTGGGCATTGGATAACCATGTTTCAACAGTGGAAAAGGCTTCCTGTGTGAATTTTTGCAGTTTGGGTAGGGACTGGGCTGAGCAGATGATGGTCGAGTCATCTGCGTATTGTATGAATGTGCCATGTTTGGTGGCAGAGGCTAGATTAAGAAGAGTAGGGGTCCAAGGATGGATCCTTGGGGAACCCCTATGGAGACAGGTAGTTGGGGAGATATGTCATTCTGCCATACAACGGATTGTTGGCGGTCAGACAGGTAACTCTGAAACCAGTTGGTGACTGATTGTGAGAAGGATAGGTTATTGAGGACAGAGATAAGTTGTTTGTGTGGGACCATGTCAAATGCTTTAGATAGATCTAGGAAAGTAACAGAGGAGAGATAGCCATTGTTGGCTTTTGTCAGGGTTCTAATTCTCTGTCTTTAGCTAGCTTAATGATTTTCAAGGATTTTCATAGAGGCAGTTTCATTATATGACCTACCATACCAGATCCTGTACTTCCCTGGGATTTAAACTTTAATAGATGGAAGTTGACTATTGTCTGTGTTTCAACCAGATGATGATACAGATCTTGGGGATTACAGTGGCTAATTTCCTATCCTTTGTCAGTAATGCATCCGTGGATGATGATTATGTATCAGCTACATGGGCTTTATGGTTGTTTGCAAGACAGTACCAGATGGATATAATGGCTAGATCTCCTGGAGGATAAATTTGGGACTCTCGAGTTTTTGGTTCATGTGGATGGATCTACCCATTTAGATGTAATGCTATGGTAAATGTATATGCTTTTCTGTGAATTTTGCCTTTAAACAAATAAACATATCCAGAGAGTTTTTGTAGTAGTTATAAGGAAAGCAGTAACAGCAAACTTAGCGCACTCATTTTTACAAAAGGTATACAGATTTTTCTTTGAGTTTTAATCTTGATTTTATATTGAGCAGTAAACTGTACAAAAATAATTCTGCTGTCCTCAGTTTTGTTTGTGCATGTTACATTCATTTCAATGTGAAACAGTTCTGTTCTCCTTGTTCCATTATAAAGGCACAATGGGATAGTAATTGTGTAGCTTTATTTACTGTACCAGACAACTGTAAATAACTGTTAATTTTTGCTATTTAGCCTCTGAGTTCAGAGCTTTTCTTGCATTATGTAGTGTTTCAGTTAATTCCATACACTGCCTTTGGTTCAAGTTATTAATACAAGCATTAACATTTAACATATATTTGTAATTTTGCAGGAAAATTCTCTTTTACCGAATATATCATTTAGCTCATGTTGTATTCCTTGCTATATACTGATTGGTGTTGTGACAAGCAGTTTTAACCGTGCTTCTGAATGGATTAGATGTTAACCCAAGGCCTTATATATCTGAGTTGCTGGTATCTCGGGTGGATGTAGAAGATCCTATAGCACTTAGGGAACAACAAAAATAGAAAACATTTTCAATAAAGGCAAGAAACAAACCTTAACAAGCAAAGAAAATCTAGATAACAAAGGTAGGTATAAAGTAACATAAATACTGCATTATATTATAAAATCACCCCTCCCCCGCCTTTTCACCCATAACCAAAAACCAATTCTCTTAAATAAATAATCATATCCCAAATCTGATTGTGCAACACTTATCCACACCATGCTTTCCATAAAAACGTGCACAGGATTCTTTTTGTTTTCAAGAGTATTCACCCCTCCCCCCAATAAAAAAACATTGTAATTAATGTCCATTTACAGTCATCTCATAAGTCACTGCTGTGATGGGCAAATTTTTTCAAAAATAGGAACATTTATCCCAACATTTCAACACTCTAGGGTAGTCCAACAAGTTGTGAATTAGAGTCTCTTCCTGTCACAGTAAGAGCAACATTGTACTGCATATCATTTATATGCCATCTGCTGTTTAATAGCTAATTTCCCTAAGGAAAGTCTTCCCCCAAAAATACGCACACTCCACTCATCCCAGAAATCTTTCCTCCCTATTTGCTATGCTGTGTTTAACAGGGTTTGACAGATGCACTCAAAAGGGATCTAAGGAAAATTTCCAGTTGTTAATTTTCTTACAAATGTCCAAACTGCTCTCCTGTACATAGGGAGCTCTTCCATTTCTTACCCTATCAGAAAAAAATACCATAACTTTCTGTAAAATATATATGAAGTACAGTCTGAGAAGTGGTTTGTAAAACACACAAAAATCTAATATTAAAATAAAGAATGCAAAAAAAAGCACTGGATGGGAGATGTTTCAACCCTGTTTTGCCTTATTACATTGGGCATCTCTCTTCACAGGATTTAAACAATATCACCAAATAACTGAAAACTAAAGTTTAGTTAACCTTTTTTCCAAAGCATTAAGAAACAAGAAAATACTCCACAAGTATTAAATTAACTTTATTTGTACAGAAGGCCAACCTAAAACATTTCCATATACGTTGAATAAACTCTAAAGCATCCAGACAACTTATCCATTGATTAAAAAAAACAGTCTCAGTCATAAAAAGAAACATTCTATACCTTAACAGAAGTCATAGCGAAAGGAAATATCAAAAAGCACCCCAACACAGCCAAAACCAGAACATGTATCCTTATTAATAGATAAACCCACTGTCATATAAAGACCCTTCCCATTCTTGTTATCACAGCATTATATTTAAAGACCTAGTGATAGAGAATTGAAGTAAAAATGATTAAGGAAGTCTACCAGGTCTGTTTTCTTCATCCTAAAATAAAAAGACATAGAAATTAATACATAAACCCACTTTGTTGTAATTTGGATGATACAAGTAATCCGTGGTGATGCAGCGGTAGCGTTATTGCCTCACAGCAAGAGGTTCTTCCGTTTGATTCTCGGCTAGTGTGCGGGGAGTGCCTTCTGTGTGGAAGTCTGCATGTTGTCCGGGGTCGAGTGGCGTTCTGAAAGACATGCGTGAATGGGTGTGCCTTCGTTGAAGGTTGGGCGGGCATCAAACTGGCAACTCGGCACCGTGAATATCTACTGCCAATCATTAGCGGACCGGAGTTCTGCTGCTTTTGACCCCTAACCGGGAAAAGCTGACAGACAACAACAGTATCAAAATCTGACCCAGTCCAAAATGCACAAAAACTAAATCTGCATATGTCAAAGTAAGGGAACCAGACCACCTGAGGAAAGAAGCATTCTGGCTGGAATGATAGCTTTAGTCACCTGTAATTTAAATACATTCATTACTAAGCAAAAAAAGAAGAGTGTTCACCTATTGTTTAACTTCTACCTGAACTGTGATGCCTCACACAATCCAATCACTGACTAAAGGATAGACCTAAGATACAGAATACATATTCCATAAAAGACATCGAACCTTCTTAGAAATCTCGTACTCTTGTCAATATATCCCACATACCGCCATGTCTAACTGAGTCAGTCTTTCCTAATTTCCCCCAAACCAAGTATCCCTCAATTTCTTGTTCTAAATCCTTCTAACTGTTTCCTTTACTAAAAATCAACTTTACCCTCATAGTCCTTTCAAGGGCACCGTATACATTTGTACATAACAACTGTTTCAAATCTTTCACCATCCTGTTCCAAAACAACCCAATCAACATTTTATAGTCAGCATTTCTCAAAACAATAGGCCTCCAGAATTCTAAATTACTTCTGTCACCATTCCTTTTTAAATCAATTTCAGCAACCCTTACAAACTAACTCAGGATGGGAACCAGAGAGAAACAAAACTTTTAAGGTCTGTTAAAATATTGTTTTCTTAATCAAGCATTATATAAAAGTCATAACTCAAACTGTCCTCACCGTGCACTTGTCCCTTACTCAAAACCCTGTGTAATTCTTCTGTGGTAAAAAGACCATCCAGTAATGCACCTGAACTTCTCAGACTGCAGAAACAAAATTACAGTAGGATTATGTCAGCTACAATTATTTTCCTAAATATTTATTGTACTGTCATTGTCTATAACTACCCCTTCACAACCATCAACCACTTCACACATATCCTGTTTTTTTTCTCCAAACAGTGAATGCTAAAAATTGAGTTCCTTTCACACAACATTGTTTATACAAAGCATGTTTATTACACAGTTCTTGTCAAAAATGAAACTCTTGCACACTGTAACAGCTCATGTCATTATTCCAATAGCTATATCAAAGTGCTCACATCATTCCTTATACATTTATTATGTTTCAACCATTCCTTTTCCACAAAACAGTGCAACTACCTGTGCTTTTCCTTATCCACCATTCAGATTACAAGAAAATGCATTCATGACTAAGCAAAGTGTGTTCTTATTCATATGGTGAAACAAATATTTTTCCTGAATGTATGCATCACCTGCAAAGGGTATACATTCCTGTTTCTTTATCTTTCCCTACCCACTGAACAATGACATCTGACTTGAACAGGGGCCAGATAGCAGCATGGTCTGAAAAAAAACACCCAATTTTCCTTCCCTTTCTACATTTAATAGAAAAAGATTATGAATAAAAAAAAAAAGTTTCGGTTTTATATTGTACCTCTCAACTGTATAGATTTTTGCCTCATATTTTTGGTCTGCTCCTCATAAGATTTGTGGTTTTCTGGCTGATCGTTGAGGACTGAAAGTTAGAGCCATACATGAGAAGAAATGCATGTTAACACAAATCCTGTTAGTCTAGTAATTTTCTAAGTTTATACGAGCAATATTTATAATCTGTCCCTATTTTTGGGCCTTTGTTCACCCATTATTTTAGGCTTTTTTCAGATTTCTTGCATTGGGAGGTTAAGCCGTGTGGTATATCTCACTATGTACAGCAGAAGAGCTTGCGATTCCGGCGGGTATGCTACAGTAATAAGCTTCTGCAAAGTCTCTGTAAGTAAACTGCCTTTCTTCAACAAACTTCTTGATAAACAGAATTGCTCTGTCTCCTATTTTTGCAGAAACAGAAGCCAAAGTAGTGAAATCAGGTAACAACACACTTTCTAAAGCCAAGCCATTTTCTCCCATCCACTGACAGGAAGTGCGCTCCAGTGCCTCCTAGCGAAAAGGTGACTGGAAATTCCCACGACCCTGGCCAAATTTCCCCTAGTCGGTATGAATACCACTTCTGATCTCCCTTAAAAAGAGGACGTTGACCTAGTGGGACTAACCCAGTCAACAAATATAAATAAATAAATGGTAATCAGATTATTGCAGTTAAGTTGTAATTTTTTTATATTTGTAAAACAAAATGAAAACAATTCAACATGTGTTTCACATAAATAATTGCAGTCTACATTTTCTCCTAGTCAGGCTATCAGTACAGTATTTCTTTGGCCATTCACTGATGCACATAGTCATGAAAATATGCTAATATTTTATATGCGTATTTGCATCATTATACAGTCATCCAGATGTAAGTACCTTTGCAGTTCTACACCTCCAAGTAGCTGTATGGAAGTCATTTGTCATTATGAAAACATGAATCTGATACCCTGTAGTATCTCATAACATGCATTATTTTCAGATTAATAATGAAGCAGTATCTCATAACATACATTATTTTCAGATTAATAATGAAGAGTAGACACATAGCACATATTCATAACTAATTCTTCTTCTTCTTCTTTCGGCTTTTTTCCCGGTTAGGGGTCGCCACAGCGGATCACCTTGTCCGCACATTGAATGGCACTGGAGTTTTACGGTGTCGAGTTGCCAGCCCGGCGCCCAACCTTCCACAGAAGGCACACTCACACGCACACCTAGGGCCAATTTAGAGTGTCCAATCCACCTGCAGCATGTCTTTGGGATGTGGGAGGAAACCGGAGCACCCGGAGGAAACCCACGCAACCACAGGGAGGACATGCAGACTCCGCACAGAAGGCACCCCAGCCGAGGATCGAACCGGAGAACCTCTTGCTGTGAGGCAGCAATGCTAACCACTGCACCACCGTGGCCGCCCACATATTCATAACTAATTACAGTTTATTTTTTCTTTTGCATCCCGTTTGGTTCATGTCGTATGCTTTGCTATGTCCTGAGTAGCTGTTCAATGTGCATTTCAGCAGTTCTTCCTAAACAGCACTGGCATATTCATTTTAATCCAAATGCAGCAATATTTAAAATTTTATGATATTTGTAAAACAAATGCAAATGTTCACTTCCCTCCATGTAGTTGACATCTAATTTGGCAATACTTAACTTCCCATGTTTTCATTTCTCCATGTTTTCTGTCAACAGATTTGAACTCCAAGGTAAGAGTCCATTCAATGTTCTTTGTTTATCCTATTGACTTGTTTCTTATTTCCCCACAGTTGTGCAGCTCCAAAGTTAGTATGCGTTACAGTAGGGGGTTGGGGTGAATTCTCCCACACTGATTGTATAGGTGGGGTGCCCTTGCAAAAAACATTTTATGTTTTAGAGAGGATTTCCTTAATCATTGTGATCTGGCAGTTTACATTCCAGAATTTTTAATAGATCTTTCATAGTTGAACCATAAATATCTTATCCATGAGGTGTTCTACGCAGCAGATTGTGATCTTAGTTTTCCCACACAGCCAGTTGAGAGAGAACTATTTTGGCTTCTTTGTTATATAGACAGTAATAAAAATTTGGTATTATACAATGACCCCCTATTAATATTCCAAAATGTGCATGCTGATTGGTCAGCGTGCACGTTGTAAATCAGACTTATACTAATGGAAAAAGGTCCGGTCGCCTGGACTTTTTCCATTAGTATAAGTCTCTCTCTCTCTCTCTCTCTCTTTTTTTTTTTTTGGACAGCAACGGAGAACGGAAGAGAGTTCCATTGCTGTTATCTCGCTATGTTAAATGAGTTTAACATAGCTAGATATCTTACAAAAAAGCAATGGAGATCTTCCGTTCTCTGTTGCTTTTTTTAAAAAGTTTAACATAGTGAAACAGCTTTAAAAAAAGCAACAGAGAAAGGAAAATCTCTGTTGCTTTTTTTAAAGCTATCTCGCTATGGTAAACTCTTTTAACATAGCGAGAAAAATTTTTAAAAGCATTCTCCATTCTCCATTGCTTCCACACGCACAGTTCTGATGTACTGCGTAACCATAAGCATGCGCAGTACATCAGAACTGCCGCAGAATACTGGACAGCTGTGGAAGGGCAGCAAGGAGGCATTATACAATGCCATTATTTAAGAAAAGTAAGTATTTTTTTTTCTTAAATAATGTCATTGTATAATAGCAACAACCCACTTCTGGGTGTGGGTAATGCTGGATACCCACAGTTGTCTTTGTTTGGCCACTCGGGCTTCGCCTTCGTGACCAAACCACACCAACCGTGGGTAAATCCAGCATTACCCATACCCAGGCGTGGGTTATTGCTTAAATATACAATAGCCAGATTTGTATAATTAGTTGGACACTTATGAGTAATATGCAGCAGAACCATGTTTAGGTGTGATTATGTAAGTGGATCAGTGGTTGACACACTGAGAACAAGTTATCCACATTTCTTTTTTTTACGTTTTTATTGGATTTTCAATTTGTAAAATAATCACAACAATATTTACAGTCAGAGATTTGTGAACATAAATGAAAACATTTTCAGCTAAACATCACACAAAAAGAAAAAAAAACTATTTACAGGAGTGTCCATTAATCATCAAGTCATTCAAGTTATTATATATTACATTAAATCTAAAATGCAGTTAACTTTGCTTGTCAAGCAGATCTATAAGTTTTGTCCATTCATTGTAGCAAGAGGTAATCCTAGCTCTTCTTGACTTAATTGTAATGATTTCCAGGTGACAGACTTTAGTTGCAATATTTATAAATTCTTTGAAGGTGGATGTAGAATCGTTCTTCCATTTCTGAGTTACAACCTTTCTCACTATAGATCGTGTAGACCACAGAATGCGATATTTCATTTGTTTAACACATATAGGAATAGGAGTGTTAGGATTAGTGAGATAGATAAATTTAGCTCCAAAAAAGCCTGTAAAAGGAGATTAACATTATTCCAGTAAGGTGATAAGACAGTACAGTCAAAAAACACATGTTGGCAGTCCACTATAAGTTCTTGTTTACATCTGCAATAAATTTGTTTTTGCTTGAACATTAATTCAATCTTATGTAGTGTAAAGAAAGATCTATGCAAAAATTTCCAGGTAAAGTGATTCCATCTAAGAGATGAATTTGTATGTTTAGAAGATATTAGACTTAAGTTGTCTTCTTCATTCGGATGTCTATTATTAATTTGGGTAAAATAGTTCCAATAATTGTCATTGCAACATTTTGTTTCTCTCATCACAACTCTGTATCATTTAGATAAGAGACCCTGCCCCAATGTGTTTTGTTGCATTAAGAATATTAGATATTCAATTAATTTTGGGATATGATCGGTTATTCTTGGTTGCATTAACTTAATTTCTCCTTCTACATGTCTGCAGGATTGTACGTCTAGCCACATGTCTTTATCTAAATTGTATTTGTTCTTAATATAATCAACAGAATGTAGCTTTTCATCTTTCATTAATTGAAACCAATATAGCAGATTTTTCTTTTAAGTGTGATCATTGTTTTTAACTTTGAGGTGGAGATATTATTTTGGATATATATCCTAAGAAATATAAGGAAGATCCATGCTTAATTTGCCAGGTTTCAGTATATAAAATTTTTAAAAGTGTTTAATATAGTGGAAATGAAATAGGAGTCACTTGTTTGGTGACTTTTTCCTATAGGGGAATCCTTTACTAACCAATGTAGACTGTTATTTAGTATAACATAATTGTTAGAATAACTGTTATGTTTAGAGTTTATAAAAATACTTCCTAAAAACTCTTTCCAACTAGCTGTGTAAGTGTTATTAATCCAAAGATAAATTGCTTTTTATAATTGATGATAATGAATATAATTCTAGATCTGGTAGCCCTATCCCTCCTGCTGCCCAGTCTCTCATATGTTGGTTTATTGGGATACAAGAGAATTTTCAAAATTAAAGTGTTAAGTTCATTAATATAACTTTTTGTTGGGGGGTAATGAAATTATTGTATAATATAGGGGTTCCCAAAGTGTGCATTGTGGCGCCCTGGGGTGCTGCGGCTTCCTCACAGGGCACCATAAACTAATAAGCTTTGTAGCATATAAATAGTACTACATGTGCATTTCTTTCCACACACAGAGGGTAGCGAATTGCTGTTTTAGTAGTGATCATAATATGCACTATTTTTCCACCAAAACTGGTGTCTCAAATACATTAATTATCAAGTCATTCGCTTTTTGTTTTCTTTTAGCTGCAGATAGCAGAGTTTCCTAAATAGAGTACGTGCTTTCAGCCAGTCAGCTCATTCACTTTTGCCTACGTGGTTTCAGACATTCAGCTCATTTACTTTTGTCTACTTACCAAGCACAAAGTTATTATTATTATTATTTAATCTGTCAACAGTAAAACAATTACTTAAGAAGTCTGTAGCTTTACTGCATTCTGATCCACTGTTATAGCAGCACATTTCTATTGGTCTAGGTTGGCAAGGAGGTTATAATTCCCTAAAATTAATGCTAGAATTTATTTTGATCAATGCAAGCAGCATACCTCCTCTCAATCGCCCTTGATTTTTGAGTCAGTTTTAGCTCTGTCCCCTTGATCCCTCCTAAAACTGATGGCTTTTGGAGAAAAAGGAGGTGAATTGCACTTAGAAAATAAGTCTATAACTCTAATTTGTGTTATTTATTATAAGAAAATGTATATTAATTCCCATTCACTTATTCTGACAATGTACCAAGTTTTAATAACACTATTGTTTTAAAAGCGCCCCTGACTATTTCTGGGTTTGACCCTGATTAGCGGAGAGCTATAGCAAGCAGGAGAAAACATTTGTTAAATACTCTGAGGTTCAAGTCTACATTTGTATTTGTTTTAACAGTGTAAAAACCTTCCCACCTGATCTTGTTTCACTGATATTGCAGTCCCAACTGGGGCTATGGGTTAATGCCAGGGCATTTCGTAATTGTTTATTTGGGAATCTAAGAAACCGACTTCTCAACAGTGCCGACTGGGGTGGTTCAGGGGCGGGTCTAGTATGAATCCTTGAAGTTGAGGTACGTTGTTGTGGTACACTGAGTTGGGTCATCTGGAGTAGGGATCATGAATCAAAACAGTAGCAATGTGCCCGCTTTTCTTGTCAAGTTATGGGCATTGGTGGAGGACTCTACTACTAGCGACGTTATTACGTGGAGTGGGCTAAGCGAGGTGCGGGGACAGTGGAGATACTGAATGGGTTGGAGTTATAGGCCTTCATGAATGTCGGGGTGTAGAGTTCCATAAATTATAAAGTAATAGCTTACATATTGGTAAATGCCAGTTGGTGTGTTTTTGTTGTTACTGAATGTATTTTAGAGGAAAAAGAACTCGCAACATTGCATTCCACAGAAAGTATATCCAGCAGTATCTTGCCTGAAAAGTCGGAAGTATTAAATAAATTTATCTGTATTTCTGCATCTGTGGATGCAGTCCAGAAAAGGTGCTGGTGTTGCTTTAGCACTTGAATACTTATAGTGTGTTTTTGAGGGGTGCATGATTGGTGGAGACAAATTCCATTCTTGTGGAAAGAGGTGAGCTTTTGTTGTATTCCAAAAATCATACTATCAGTCTTTTTTTCATAATAAAAATAAGATTTTGCTGCCTCACCAGGATGAAAATTGTTTTGTGGTCATTTTCATGTTGGTTTAAGTTGTTTTTTAATGATGTGTGAGAGATTAGATCTGTACCTTTTCCATGTTATCTGGAATTTAAGGAAGGTCAGCAGGTAGGTTGCTGACAAAAAGAAGAGAATAGAAGAAAGTATAGAGCCTTGAGGTATTCTTTTAGTGAGCTGGGAGATCTGTAAAGATTCTATTAGTCAAGATGTTTTTATATTACATTTTTTTTGTCCTTGGGGCATCACTACACCCCACCCTGGCCCCCAGTTCCCATGCCCACAATGTCTATCAGCTTATCTCTTACCCCACTGGAGTTATAATATTGTTGGGGCCACTTGTGGATCTTAAGGGCATTCTGGGGGTTAGGACATCTCCACTTCCATCCCTGAGGGGGGGGGCTTTAAATGCCCTACCAACTCCCTGCCCTGCCTCCTACTCTCATTGCTTAAAGTTAGACAGTCTGACCTCGGAACAAAATTCCTGTGGAGCTAATGGGAGATGTAGCATGGCAGACCAGAATGGTACTAATAATAGTCATAATAATGCTCGACCGATGAACCCTAATATTCCAGATTTTGAAGAGTCGTTACGAATAAACACGTAATCGGTATGAATACATCTGGTCTCCCCTGAAAAAAAGGTCATTGGCCTAGTGGGACTAACCCATTCAACATAGTTTTTCTGTTAGCTTTTTTAACCGATTGGTTTTTCTGTGTGACCTTTTTACTTATTGTTTTAGTTTGTTAGTTGGGATATTTTGCAGTAATTATTTTTCTGTGTGACCTTTTTACTCATTGTTTTAGCCATTCAACATAGTTTAAGTCACAGCATGAAGTTATGGGAAAGAGTAGTGGAAGCTAGGTTAAGAAGGGACATGATGATTAGTGATCAGCAGTATGGTTTCATGCCGGGAAAGAGCATTACAGATGTGATGTTTGCTCTGAGAGTGTTGATGGAGAAGTACAGAGAAGGTCAGAAGGAGTTGCTTTGCGTTTTTGTAGACTTAGAGAAAGCATATGACAGGGTGCCTAGAGAAGAGTTGTGGTATTGTATGAGGAAGTCGGGAGTGTCAGAGAAGTATGTAAGAGTGGTGCAGGATATGTACGTGGTTAGTGTGACAGCGGTGAGGTCTGCGGTGGGAGTGATGGATGCTTTTAAGGTGGAGGTTGGATTACATCAAGGATCAGCTCTGAGCCCTTTCTTATTTGCAATGGTGATGGACAGGTTGACAGATGAGATCAGACAGGAGTCCCCGTGAACTATGATGTTTGCAGATGATATTGTGATCTGTAGTGAGAGTAGGCAACAGGTGGAGGAGACCTTGGAGAGATGGAAATATGCTCTAGAGAGAAGAGGAATGAAGGTCAGCAGGACTAAGACAGAATATATATGTGTGAATGAGAGGGAGGATAGAGGAATGGTGAGGATGCAAGGAGTAGAGGTGGCGAAGGTGGATGAGTTTAAATACTTGGGATCAGTAGTTCAGAGTAATGGTGAGTGTGGAAGAGAGGTGAAGAAGAGAGTACAGGCTGGATGGAGAAGAGTGCCAGGAGTGATTTGTGACAGACGAGTACCAGTAAGAGTGAAAGGGAAGGCCTACAAGAGGGTAGTGAGACCAGCTATGTTATATGTGTTGGAGACAGTGGCATTGACAAAAAGACAGGAGTTAGAGCTGGATGTGGCAGAGTTAAAGATGTTAAGATTTGCACTGGGTTTGAAGTGGGTGGACAGGATTAGGAATAAGTATATTAGAGGGTCAGCCCAGGTTGGAAGGTTTGGAGACAAAGCCAGAGAGGCAAGATTACGCTGGTTTGGACATGTGCTGAGGAGGGATGCTGAGTATATTGGGAAAAAGATGCTAAGGATGAAGCTACCAGGTAACAGGAAAAGAAGAAGGCCTAAGATAAGGTTTATGGATGTTATTGAGAGAGGACATGCAGGTGGTTGGTGTGACAGCGCAAGATGCAGAGGACAGGAAGAAATGGAAACAGATGATCCGCTGTGGCGACCCCTTACAGGAACAGCCGAAAGATGATGATGAACATAGTTTAAGTAAAATAAATAAAAAGAAAAAAATTGGTTTTGAAAAGTCAGATGTCCTCTGGTTGGAGAAGAAATGTGGTATTTTAACAAAAAGTGCTTTAAGTTTGGTAAAAAAAGACTTTGTGAGGTAATATTGTGTTTTGTTTTTTATCAATGCAACTATCTCTGAGCATTTTTGATCACACAGCATGGAGTGGTTTTGTAAGCTATAATGACAAACCCACCCCAGAATACTATGAATTTGATCCAAAGTAGACCAAATATAAAAATCTGGACATTTTACGAAATTCCTGACAGCTGAATTGAAATGTATGTTTTTGTGATCTTAAATACCTTGGTTATTAATTTGTTCAATTACAAGTACATTTTTTTGTGATTTTAAATACGTGCGTTATTTATTTTTACCTAACTTACTCTTTTAATTAAAAAAAATTATTTCGCAAAGTATACTTGTTAGAATTTGATGGGGGGGGGGTGCCTTGGGAAAACCTGGATTCAACAAGGGAGCCAAGAATCAAAAAAGTTTGGGAACCACTAGTATTAATATACAAGACTTTTGGTAAGATAATCATTTTGATTATGGATAACCTCTCTTCCATAGTGAAGAATTTTTTATTCCATTTGTCTGTTAGTTTCTTTATATTGTTTATACTGTTAGTATAATTCTGATTTATTATATCTTTAATGTTATCTGTTATAATTATTCCCAAATAATTCATTTTCTTTTTGACAGTATATTTAATTAATTTATTTTTGATTCTGTTCTTATTTGTATTTATAGGTAGGATTTTTGTTTGTCATTATTAAATGTTAAACAAGATTTTCTTTGAAATACATCCATTGCTAAGAAAACTACAGCTAGAGAATTATTATTGTCATTTAATGTCAGTAGGATGTCATCAACAAACAGTTGAATTTTAGAGTTTAAATTTTTATTTATGTTAATACGTTTTATATCTGTATTTGATCTGTGAAATTAGCAATTGGTTCCATAATTAGGGGAAAAAGCAGAGGTGGAAGTGGAAATCCCTGATTGGTTCCTTTCAAATTTTGTATAGAATCAGAAGTAAAAGTACCTATTTAACATATGCAAAACAGTCATTATAAGGAAGATTAATAAGCTGTATGAAGTTACTTGAGAAATTATATTTTTCTAAAATCAGCAAGTGATATTTCCAGTTTATTGCATTGAAAGCGTTATTAATATCAAGACTCATTAATGTTAAGTTCTCTTTTGTTTTATTTGCATAGTCAAGTATTGTGATTATTATTTTAATATTATCATAAGTATTTATGTTTAAGATAAAGCCAGTTTGATCTGCATCAGTCATGGAGGGTAGACTATATTTTAATCTATTAGTTTGAATTTCCATGAACAATTTATAATGTACATTTAAAAGTGAAATTGGCCTATATGAAGAGCATTCCGTAGCATTTTTGTCAGTTTTTAAAATTGGAGAGACAAGCATATATTTCCAGGAAGGATGAACTTTAGCTAGGTCTTTGACTATAAAAAAAAAAACCTTGTGTAGTATGTCTAGGGCTTCTTTGGGTAACAGCTTATAAAGTTCAGATGTAATTCCCATCATTACATGGTGCTTTATTAGGTTTCAGTTTAGAAATTTGAGTTTGAAGTTCAGACATAGAGATTGGTTTCTCAGTTAATTTCATTTGATCATCAGATAGTTTAGTTTTTATATTTTTTATAACTATTTTAATTATTTCTTCTGGATCTATTAATGTATTAGGTACTTTTCAGTTATTGGGGCAACAGGTCTAATGACTACAATAACGTCTTATAGTTGCATTCACGTGTAATTCACTTTAGACAACGGAAAAGTAACAAGTGAACTCGTTTGTAGCAACTGTGGTTATTTGTTCTGCTGTCTTCTCTTACTTGTGTAAATTAATGGTTTAGAGTCCATTACTCATTTAGAAAACATCTTCTTAGAAACTTTCTTTCCCAATTTAACTAGGGCAAAGGACATGAACAGACTCTTTGGTGATGGACTAGGTTCTACGCAAGTAGAATCAGAGATGACTGTGAACATCTAGTTTTACTTTTCTACTTTTTGTGGAGGTTTAGGTACAGTACAACAGGTAAGACAATGGCTAAGAAAAAAAAAAACTTTACCAAGGCACCTTTTACCAAAAAGAAACAGTAAGGCATAACCGGGGGTTGCTAGCTTCGGTTGTATTGCAGCAGGGACTTATCCCTGCTGCTGGCATCTTTATTGACATCAGAATCAGATAGTGGAACGTGTGGTGTCACTGCCCATTAGGAAATACCGTCCGATTTTAGTTGTTGAGGGGAGGGATTGATCAAGTGTGTATGACAAGTTATACAGACTGACTCGTTAGAAGGCAGTAAAAAAGGGTACTTCGTCTTCATGTCTGTTTCTTTTTCTTTCAAAACAAATGGTTCAGGGCTATGCAATGTGCGATCATTGCCTGCACATTACACTTGTTGCCCCGATAATGGAAAAGTACCATATATTATTTTGATCAATTTTATTATAATAATCTCTGAATTCCTTTAGAATATATTCTGTTTCTGTTACTTTTCTTTTCTTCCAGTGTGAGTAGACTTTTATATGATTGGAATTACTGAGTAATTTTGTTTTTGTGGCTAAACTGAGCATAGATTTTGGGTTAATAGAGAAATTAATCATCTTAAACTTGTCAATGTTAATTTTAACTTTATGGTTTAAGATTTCCAAGTATTTGCTGTTTAGCTTATTAATCTGTTCAGTATTATTATTTTTATTTGTCTGATTTTCTAATTTTAACTTATGTTTTTCTTATATTTCATGTAATTCTTTGTCCAGCTGTTTTTCTTTTATTTGACAACCGATTAGTGACTCTACCAAAAAGATATACTTTTAGTGCATCCCATAAATATATTTCTGAATTATCTTCTATATTATCAATTTCTGTAAAGAAAAGGATTTATTTAAAAAGTCCTTAAATTCTTTTAAACAAGTTATATATGTTGATAATCTTCTGATGTAATCATTATTATTAGATTTCAAAAACAGCTCATAGGTAATTGCATTGTGATCTGAAAGCGGACAGGTTACTGTTTTGACTTTGCCTAGTGTATCAGTCAGGTCATTAGAGATATAAACTCTGTCAAGTTTTGGTTCGTGTTCCATGTCTATGGGAATAATGGGTAAAAAATAATGAATTTGGTTCTGAAAATTCATTTATGTCTTTAAGATGAAACAATTCAGTACATTTTAACAATGCCTTTGCAGATGCCTGTGTTCTCCTTTTACCTATTGTGTTAGTATCACTTGGTGACAATATACAATTAAAGTCTCCTGCTAGAAGGATATTGCCTTTCGAGTTTTGAATTATTTCTTCTCAATGTTGGTCAACTGTTTTAATTCACATTCCAGGAATCCAATACAAGTTAATAAGAGTTAATATCCTCTTATTATACTTTATAGTTACAGTATAAAGTATACCTTTATCACCTGGATATGTTTCTAGCACTGTAGGCATAGGCAGTAAATTTTTCCATAATATAGCAATCCACATTTTTTATTGATTATATTGTGAACTGGGTAATACAGTGTTTAGTATTTGGCCTGTCTGCGTCTTCTGTTAATAAGTGTGTTTCCTGTAAAAAAAAAATTGAGGATTAAACAACTTCAGATATCTAATAAAGTAAAGTAAAATCCACTGCTCAGCAAGCAAACGCTGTAATTCTGTGAGGTAGATATAGTGTAAGTCAAAAAGGAAGCGGAGTACAGCAGAAGTAAGAACAAAACTCCAAATTTAATTCCAAGAATGTGCACTTATAACATACGGATGAGCGCTTTCACCATTACAGCTTCTTCAGATCCTTGTATGAAAGTCACAGTAGACCTCCCCTTATATAAGCAGCTCAATTAATCAATTAAAACAATTTAAACAATTAAAAGCAATGCTGGAGAATTTAAAGAACTCTCCCATATATAAACATGTTAATGTAAAGTAAGACAAAAATATATAAAACTTGCATAGTGACCTAAAACATATAAATAAACATTCTGATAAGTTAATATTGATAAAATACATAATCAAGAACATATACAAATAAATGATAGTTCATTTTATGTGCCTGCGTTGTCTCAGCTTAGGTTTTATAGAAGCTCTGTCATTCAACCCATGCCCCCTATCAGCTTTCAAACGAATGATCCAGTCAGTCTCCTTAGATTCAGTAAGATTCATAGTATTACCACCCCTCTTATTCACAACAGTTATCTCTAGGACCCGGAACAAGAAAGTATGATCATTGTCATTGGTGGTTATATGTTTTGCTAAGGCATTGTGTAAAGTGCCCTTTCTCATGTGGTAAATATGCTCTCTCATTCTATCCCTTAACGGCCGGTTAGTTTTACCAACATAGAAACTCGGGTATGCCTGACAAGTAGCTAAATACACCACATTAAGTGTCATACAATCTGCATTTGCCTTGATGGAAAAAATGGTGTGTAAATCCGGGTGTATAAATACCTCACTGCTATCAATAAATGAACAGAAGTTGCAGTGACCACAGGGTTTAGTGTGACCAGTGTTCTTCATAATCGTATCATGTCTGGGGTGACAAAGCAATCGCTTTAGATTGCTCTTATTCCGAAATAGGAAACTTGGTGTCTCCCCCACAATGCGTTTCAAGTCATCATCAACCAGGAGAATATCCCAATGTTTGCTAATAATTTCCTTTAACTGATATTGATCAGAAGTATACAGAGTAGAAAATTTAATAGATCTATTTAACATATGATCTTCAACTGTTTGATCTTGGACCCTGGGTCCAAAGTATGGTGCACCTGAAGTAGTGCGTGACATGTATGCTTCCTCCATGTATGGTATAATCTCATTATCCTTGTATCCCCGGGTCAGTAATCTATTTCTCAGATTATCTAATTCTGAGATAAATCCCTGTTCAGTGGGGTTCAATCTCGAGGCTCTAATGGCCTGTCCTTTCATTATATTCTTAAAAACAAATTGTGGGTGCATACTAGACCTTAATAACAAGGAGTTGCAGTAACATGCCTTGCGATAGACCCCCGTATTTATCATATCATCTGTTAATCTCTCAATATATAGGTCTAAAAAAATCAATTCTATGTGTGGAATAGTTCATGGTAAAAGTAAGGAATGTAGTTAAATCATTCATAATGGATAGCATTGATTCCAGCTGTTCTGATGTTCCATTCCAAAGAACAAAAAGGTCATCAACAAACCTTCTGTAGAACACCACATGTTCACAGAAAAGTGCATTCTTAAATAAAACATGTTCCTCCCAATATGCAAGGAACATGTTGGCGTAGCTATTTGCACATGGAGTGCCCATAGCTACGCCATCACGCTGTTTATAGATCTGGTCTTGGAACATGAATAAGTTATTCTCCAAGACCAGTTCTAAAAAATGAACTATGAGGTCTATCAATACTGCAGTGTAAGTACTGTGTGCTTTCAGATAATTTAACACATAATCAAGTCCTATATCATTAGGTATTACAGTAAATAGGGATTGAATATCAAAAGTCACAAAAGTACAACTAGAGATTCTATCATGGTGTCCAATACATTCATACAGATCAATCAAAAATTGCTTGGAATCCTTCAAGACTGTAACATTGTCATTCAATACACATCTCAGATGTTTCTCCACAAAGACTGAAAGGTGTTCAGTTACCCAACCACGGCCAGAAACTATGGGTCTCATGGGTGGGTTCTTCATATTTTTGTGTACCTTGGGTAGACCTTGTATAATCGGTATAGTGGGTGTATAAATCATAAGGTATCCATATAGCTCCTTATTTATTAAATTACTTCTAAGAATGTCATAAAGCGTGTCATGAATATATCTGACAACAGAGTGAACCTGTTCCATGGAAGTAGGTTCATAGAACCTGTCCTGTAACATGGAGGACATAGCCTCCGTATAAAATGACATATCCAATACTACAACTTTCCCACCTTTATCAGCTGGTCTAATTATAATGGTAGGATCATTCTGCAATTTCCTCAGACACTGACGTTCCCGAAAGCTCAAGTTATCCCTCCTCTTCTGTTTTTGGGGTCCCAGTTGAGTATTATAGTAACTATACAATTCCTCCTCTGTTAACTTAAGGAATGCTTCAACTAATGGGTGGTGAGTTGGTACAAAATCACTTAAATTCTTAAAAGCAAACTTCCTGCTCTGTGCTACGCCAACATGTTCCTTGCATATTGGGAGGAACATGTTTTATTTAAGAATGCACTTTTCTGTGAACATGTGGTGTTTTACAGAAGGTTTGTTGATGACCTTTTTGTTCTTTGGAATGGAACATCAGAACAGCTGGAATCAATGCTATCCATTATGAATGATTTAACTACATTCCTTACTTTTACCATGAACTATTCCACACATAGAATTGATTTTTTAGACCTATATATTGAGAGATTAACAGATGATATGATAAATACGGGGGTCTATCGCAAGGCATGTTACTGCAACTCCTTGTTATTAAGGTCTAGTATGCACTCACAATTTGCTATTAAGAATATAATGAAATACTGGGTTCTGCCCGAAAGCTTTGCTTTATAAAGTGGTTTTCTCTACCAAGTTTTTGTGTTATATCAGTTTTGAAGCTTGTTTTTTCTTGTCTTCACTTCCTTCCATTTCTTGACAAGTAATCTCTTCTCACTGGGAATGCTCATACTCTCACCCCACCTGACCCCTCTGTATCATTTCTGCTTCCCCATCTTTTTTTCTCCTTTTTCAAAACTCACCCTAGTGACTCCCTTCATTTCATTTCCACTCGCTCTCCCTTTTTTCCTTTCTCATACCTCACCCTGTTTACCTTTCACTGCTCTGATCTCCTCCTCTAATACTTCCTCCCTCTCACCTCATGAAACTTTGAGTGCATAAAATGTCTGCGCTCCAAATTATACTTATGTACTCCAAAATACTTGTTTTAATTTCATTCAGTGCTTTGTTACAGCACCTTGCTCAAATGTTATTATTCTGTCTTCTATATTACTGTGTTTTAGTAGGTTTTTTTAATTGTATTATACTTATTAACTTTGTCGATATTAACTTTGTAATAATTGTATATGGCACTTTTCTCTCTGGGCCTCCATTGAAAACAGGCTCATTTTGACCCAGTGGACTTTCCCGGTTAACAAAGTGCAAATAAATAATTAAGCCACACACCCTGCATAATGAAAACACACCCTCTGCCTAAGGATAGTCACATCCCATTTAGCAACCCCAAACTAGAAGCACCAGTTTTTAAATGCTGTATGACTACATATGCCATGGTGGTACAGCGGTAGCGTTGTTACAGCAAGAGGTTCTCCCGTTCGATTCTCGGCTTGGCTTGGGTGTACCTTCTGTGTGGAGTCTGCATGTCCTCCCCGCGGTTGGGTAGCGTTCAAAAGACATGCGTGCATAAATGGCTGTGCCTTCATTGAAGGTTGGGCATTGAGCTGGCACCTCGGCGTTTCGTAAAAATCTACTGCCAATCATTAGCGGACCGGAGTTCCACTGTGGCGACCCCTTACCGGGAAAAAGCCGAAAGACAAACAACAATATACAGTAACTACATACATAGGCAACATTAGATGACATGGATCCCTAGGCAAAGTTTCCTATGGTTCTCCCCACCAACATTTTCTGCTGTCGCCCTGCCATACACCTCAGTGCTCCCACATTTACTTTCTACCCTTGCATCCTTATACTATCAGGAGTTCTTTGTTATTTTTTCTCAGTTTTTCTCTTACTTCTCAGCTTCTTCTTACATCCTTGCAACACATCTTGCCTGGCCAAGACTGCGTTAAAATGACTGTAGTGGAAGGTATTTAGTTATGCTGGGAGTCTGAAAGCCACAAGTTCCCTTAAGCTATGTAGTTCTAAATGCTCTGAATTGAATTTTAGAGCTTTTCCCTCCACAGCCTTTGGTGCATTGGTGACCATAACAAAAAATATGACTAAAAGAAGTTTGTTCCTTTAAGGAAGAAACAGGTTATGTCCAAGGCTGGTGATACATTAGTTGCTCACAAAACTGAGTAGTAATTATCCATAAACTGAGAATAAAATACATGTGAGGTCAAATTTGAGATAATTGCTTTTTTCCCACCCGCACCCCCAAAAGAGTAATTTTCGCAGTACCTGTATTGTTACATTGGGATGACAGTGAAAGGACAAATGCAAAAGTCACATATTTAAAGTTGATGCTGTCATATATCTACACAGCATGCCTCCTCAGCCTGAATCCCTAAAGACAGTTTCTATGGTATCCCTATGAAGTCAAAGTAGGATGAAAGTGAAAGGACAAGTAGGTTGAAACATGTTGTGTACATCCACCTGTATACACATCAGATTCCGATTGTTTAAAAAGTGAAAAATAATACAGTAATTCTTTCCAATGTGCTGTTCCAACACATTGCATCGGCTCTAGACAAGGTACAGTGACATTCTCTGTACACCCATGAAGTAAAATGTTTGAGGAAAGTTAAAGAAATAGTGATCATACTGTCCCCAGCCAAACATAAGCTATAGCAATCTTTGTGCCTACCACTGAATAGGGAGAGATTTAGAGTAGGTGGGGCCCACAACTGAGGACCCCACCAAGCCACATATATAGCCAGGAATGATGGGCACCAGAAGTTCTGAATGATCTGATGTATGCCTTATTTTTTCACTACCCAGAAGATTTATGCACGCATCCACCAATATTACTTTTACAAACACACACACACAAAAACATGCTTTCTGAAAATGGGAGCATCTGAATAAAACACACCCACAGAGACAGGGAGGAAATACAGACTCCACACAGATGGAGAGACAGCAGAGAACTCAGATAGGGAGAAAAGAGCTGTGAAATGGCAACTGTGTGCCACTGTACCAACGATATGATCTTTTCTCACACATCTTGCACATTCCTCACAGTCACTTATTGTGTTACAATGCAAATGTTTGACAGAGCTGGAAAGTCGAAAAAAGGTGCTAACTTGTTGCTCTTATATACACTTATATGTACACTTCACTCCCCAACACATCCAAAAACATAAGCCACAGCAATGATTGTTTTTACACAGCATTTGAATGCAGATAGGAAATCCAAGTGAAACAGTAAACATTTAAAGAAAGATACTTCAGAAATGTGTTAACTCTCTCAGAATAATTCAAAATACATTTCAAGTATTGTCCATAACTGGATTTCCTGACAGAGAGCCTGATTTCCCGATTGTCAAGAAAATTTCTTGACAGGTGGCAACCCTAAATATATTGCTTACTTCAAATCCCATGATAGTGGCTTAAGTTAGTTTCTTAAAACCACATTCACTTAATTTAACAGAAATGTGTGTGAAGTGCCCAGATTTCTTACTGGTTCTTCTACTTTAGAGGCACAGATGTCTTTTATACATAAATGCATCTCTGACAGGTTTGTTCACATTTGTTCAAACTAGTTGTCAGAAACAATACATTGACAGAGCACAGTCATCAACTAGCCTGCTAATTGAAATATAGACCTTTCAAAAACCATATGAATGTGTGCGTGTGCTCACACACACACAAAACCTTCCAAACAGCACACACCAAACAAACTCTGTGCCCCTTGTCTACACACACTGTGCTAAACACAACACCTACACACACATTTCAAGCTTCTGAGCACACACTCACTCTGTTAGTCTGTGATCACTCACTGCAACACACAAAACCCACAAGCACCTCAAGCATCTGACCTCTTCTGACAGCTCACTACAACCCTAACCTGTACACAACCTACTTCACACACCCTAAATCACATACACACATACAAATGTACTCATCAATACACTGATATGCAAATCTGGCATCTGTATTATATAGTAACAAGCAGTTACTACATAAGATCGATGCTATACTCATCACTTAGATCCCTGCAGGTACACACACTCTTGAAGAATGTATATACTCTACTAGTATATATGTGTCCATCAAGTGTATGCCTTCGATCCCTGGGATGCAACAAGTCAGAACCTGACCACCATAGCTGTGATTATAGGCATTTGATGTGTGTACTGCAGATCACAGGTAAGTATAAAAAAACTGGACTTCATAACTGAAATTTTCTTTCCATCCGTAATATTTATGCTTCTTATACTTTTATTTTATAGTACAGAGTGGATCTTACATTATGCTGTCTTTCCATTTCACCCAGTGGGATACCACTGCTAAGCTACTGTGAAACACAGAAGCTCCTTATTTGCTCCCATAGTACATGTCTCCCCTGTACTCCCCAGATCGAATTTGCTCGGATACTTTCTCTATGCTTACAGATAAGTCATGTTTTGTTACCTATTTTTCAGTTATGCACAAAAAATGTGAAACTGGATCCAAGGATGATCAAAGAACTCCAAACTAAATCCGTTTTTATTGTACAAAATATAAAAGCATAAGCGCTTTTGTAGCAAAGCTACTTCATCAGATGCATGAAACAATTGAAAATTCAGTCAATTAAATACACTAATTAAAAAAATCACATGACTGACTGATTAAGGCATAAGTACACTCATTGAGCAATATGCACACACATAAATATATGACCTTCTGCAAATGTAAAACATCTTAAGTTACTCTATACAACATAAATACATGCATACATATGTACAAAATGGTATACATAAAAAGAATATATATATATATATATATATATATATATATATATATATATATTTATAAAAAAATATGAAAAAACGCTATTTTAAATAATGATGGTTCAAGACAAATGCCAGATTATTTTCTGTTTAAAAGTTTAAAAGTCTGGCTTTAAGTTTAGGTCTCAGAGGTACTCTGTCATTCAGGCCATGACCATAATCTCCACGTAATCTAACTATCCACTTGGCTTCTAACTGCTCGGTTTGATTCCTGATGTCACCTTTCCTGATATTCTCATATATACGTCCTAGTACCAGAAACTTAAAGATATGGGATGTTTCTGTGTTTAGATAAAGCACTAATTGTATCACCTTTACCTATATGGTAGTAGTGTTCTTTAATCCTGTCTCTAAGTAATCTATCGGTTTTACCAATATAAAATTTCGTACAAACTGAGCAGTAAGCCAAATAAACCACATGGGCACTGCTGCATGTCGCAGAAACATTAAAACTGTACACTTTGTTCTGATTGGGATGATTGAATTTCCCTGTATTGTCAATGTATTTACAAGCTTGACAATGTCCACATGCAGCAGTGCTTCCTTGGCTGAACTTAGTAGGTACACTCCTAGGGTAACATAGACGTCTCTTTAGAGACTTCATATTTTTATATATAAACCCTGTTCTAGTATCTACTATAGCTCTAACATCATCATCTGTAGTCAGGATTCCCCAATGTTTCTCAATTTCTTTATATTGCTTAATATCACTCGAATAAAACAAGCACACTTTTAATTTATCATTTTTTGAACCTGCAAATTTTCAGTGCATTTCTCACCAAAATAGGGCCTAGCCTTACTAGTTCTTAAATCAGAGACTATATCAACTATAACCGCAACAATAACTACCTATCATCTGCAGTCTTCATTGACTTATCTAAAGCATTTGACATGGTTAATCATAAACTTCTTCTACACATACTAAAATCTCTCTCACTTGATCCTCCATCCATAACCTGGTTCACATCTTACCTAGAAAACCGCCAGCAAGCAGTTCTCTGGAAAAATACATCATCTAATCTCCTTCCTATATCTTTGAGTGTACCTCGCGGCTCCATCTTAGGCCCCCTTCTATTTTCTATCTTCATCAATAACCTACAATCTGCTATCCCACAATCTACCTGCATACAATATGCAGATGATTCTACCATAGTCTGTTCTGCCAACTCACTAAATGAACTTCAGTCACTCACCCAAAAAGCTTTTACCACTGTTGAACAATGGTTCTGTGACCGTTGCCTACTCCTTAACGCCAAGAAAACCAAACTGCTACTGTTCTCACCTTCATGCAAAACTGCCCCACTCAATTTAACTCTTACTTCCACTGACAACACACTTATCTCTCCAGACTCAACAGCTAAACTATTAGGAATAACTATTGACAATAATCTCAGCTTTGACCCCCATATCAACAACACTATCAAATCTATTAATAAAAAAATCGGATCCCTTTACAGAATAAAACCCTTCCTGACAGCTGAAGCTAGAACCACCTTAGCCAGATCTCACCTTATCTCTACTCTCCTATACGCTTCCCCCATCTTCACTAATCTCTCCAAAAACAACCTCAAGAAACTTGCAACATCTTACCATGACATAGCTAGATTTGCCACAGGATCCCCATTTAGAACTCATCATTGTCTGAACTTAAAACATCTAGGTTGGCTTGAATTTCCCAACCTACTCAGTCTTCATCAATTATTAATAGCACACAAGATCTTATACCAACCAACTAAAATTCCTATACTCTCTAACCTCATTTCACCATATAACAACCTGAAACATCTACGCTCTTCCAACAAACTACTGATTAATATAACCAAACCCTCTAACTCTGCAGGTGACAGTCTCTTTTCCAACTCCGTTGGAAAAATATGGAACAATCTACCCTCTGATATCACATCTCTATCATCCCTCCCTCTTTTTAAAAGACATTTGAAAGTTCATCTCAACAAACACGGGCTTTGCTCCTGCACCTACCCAGCTTAATCCTTCCACTTCCTCTCTATTCATTACTACCGCCTTAATCCTTACCATCTCTACTCCCTTAGCCTTGTAAAGTCTACCTCATATATCAACTTTATAGAAATATGTTATCCCTCATATACTGTAGAACAAAAAAAAAATGTTAACATATTCTGTTCATTATATTTGTTGAGTTGTGCTCTAACCTTATTTTATTACTATGTGTACTCACTAGCTCTATTTTTCTATATGTTTCTATTGTTGTATTGTATTGCCTGACTATTTTTAAACTTTTATAATCATTGGAGCTTTTCTCCCCGGGCCTCTACTGAAAATGGACATACATCCAGCTAGACTAGCCCGGTCAACAAATGTTAAATAAATAAATAAAAATAAATAAATCAGTACTGTCTTGCACATCTCTGTGCGTATAGCCCCTGGTAACAAATGCTTCCTTCAAGGAGTCAGTTTGTCTAACAAATTTTGAGTCCTTAACATTCAGCCTTGAGGCTCTATACACTTGGCTTCTAACCACACTTCTAAATACATGCAGTGGATGCATACTCTCCTTATAAAGAAAATGGTTACAATGACAGGGCTTTCTATATAATTCAGTTGTAATATAACCATTAGTATCATAAACTACTTTGACATCCAAAAATTCTACAAATTCAGCTGAAACTTTATGAGAAAAATTCAGAAATTAAGTAGTATTATTGATGTAAAAAATAAACCCATGTAGAACTTCAGTGGGGCCTTCCCATAAAAGAAAAATATCATCCACAAACCGACGATAAAATATTACATGCTTGCTGAAAGGTCCCTTAAAGACAAACTGCTCTTCCCAGATTCCCATGGCTACATTGGGGTAGTTATTGGCACAACATGTGCCCATAACTACACCTTGTTTCTGCCAAAAACAAACACATTATTGTTCAAGACAGTCCAGTAATGCACATATTAACTCAACCTTTCTAATATCATAGTTAGTAAATCTCTCTAAGAATTGTTTAACATATGCAAGCCCTTCATTTTTTGGAATAACCATAAAGAGAGAAGTAACATCTAAATTCACTAAATATAAACTACCCTGTTTTCCTTGTTTATCATAAGTGTTCATAAATAAAAATAAATCACTTAAAAATGCTGGGTATCCCTTAAAATATTTTTCAGTTATGTTTGACATTAATAGCCTTCTTTTTCCTCATATTCTTGCTTTTTCTTCTTTCTCTGTATCAAGTTTAAAAAAAGAAATCCCTCTCTCGTTCTGGCTACGCCAGTGGGCCTAGCCATAGATTGTCACTTAGAAAGTGTGCCTGTTGTGGACACAAAATGTTGCCCCTGTATACCTTCAAGCTCTGTGTAGTATTCCTGCTGCTGAAACACTTAGTTGCTTTCTCTTATGGCCCTTGCTTCATGCAGGAACATGGGATTAAGTAAATCTTAAAGGGTCTTTTACACAATTCTTATGATAAGGAGAAGAAAAAAGAGAGGAGGACAAAGATAAGGAGAAAAGAATTGAAGATAGGGCACTGGAGTTTTCTTCCTCCATTAAGGTACTGGGAGTCAAATCAGCATAGGAGGTTCTGTCTCTAAATACATTGACACAGTCCACTTCCCAGCTGCCAAGACCATTATTTTACATCATTCCCTTCAGTAGATGGCTAGTTGCTGCTCTTCTAAACTAGAGTTATCAAAATACCTTGGGTCTTGTCTTCCCTCAGGTTTTCAAGGTCAGTTCAGAGTCCATCCCTGAATTTCAGTTGGGTTCTTATGATGAGAGCCATTGTCAAGGCCCAGATTGATATGGGTATCATCCCATCCTTCTACCTTTTTAGGGCTCATCTGCCACTTTTACTGTGATACAAGAAGCCCCTTCCTAGGCTATGCCTAGTAGAAATATCCAAAAGGTCAAAGTGAACGGACTACGGATAATGGAGATCTAGCATTTTGTAAGTGCATAACTTCTGTTTATTTGTATTTGTTTTATAGTAAGGAAATGGACAGATGACCATTTTTAATTTTTTAGTAAATATGGGAGCCCTACTGTTTGTCAACAGATCGCTGATCAATGCTTAGGATGTCTAGCCTAAAAGATTGCTGGCATCCTGTCATGGCAGCTATACTCAGAAACGAGAAAGAAAATGAGTATACCATTTTCCTTACTTTGTCTCTTCTCCAAATGTGTGCAGTTGCAAAGTTAGTATATGTAGTTCAGGGAGTGTAAAGGTTTGCCTTTTCCAGGAAAAAAAAAACATTTTTTTTTTGTTTGTGTTTTGTGA
This sequence comes from Protopterus annectens, assembly GCF_019279795.1. Taxonomy (NCBI): domain Eukaryota; kingdom Metazoa; phylum Chordata; order Ceratodontiformes; family Protopteridae; genus Protopterus; species Protopterus annectens. The sequence goes on from NC_056744.1 coordinate 296,359,127, forward strand.
CCTTCTTGTGAGTGCTGCTGTTTTGAATAGTGATCTCCCAAGGTTTTTGCATATAAAGTATTTGCATGCATCTTTGAGAACACTTTATATGCAAAAACCAAAGGTCGTTTCACTCCATTTTACAAATAGAATTACTTTACACTGAGGTCTAAATTTACACAGCTATGTTTATGACATTAATATTAGTGGGTGGGAAGGAGGTTGTTATGTCACTTTGGGTTCCATTCCTAATTATGATGGATTAGCATGGGTAAGTAATTGTGAATTAAGTTATGTAATTGCCAAACTATAAAATTAACAGTTTAGCAAAAAGCTACCCATTAGATTTTTGCCAAACTGGTAATTTAGCAGTTTGACAATTACATAGTTAATTCCCAATTATTTAGTCACCCTAATTCAGCTTAATTAGTGCTGGAACCCAAAGTGATTTAACCGCCTCCTTTCCACTCAGTAATATTAATGCTGTAAACATGGCTGTGCAAATTTAGACTTCGACTTTTGGAAGCAATTTTTAAAGTAATTTTATTTGTAAAATCGAGTGAAATGACCTTTGGTTTTTGCATAAAAAAGAGTTTGCACGCATTAAGCAAAAAACAAAGGTTGGGTTGCCTCTTTAGAAACGATCTTTAAAAGTGCAGGATCAGAAGAATAGTTTTCACTACTAAAGATACTAAAATAATGTACTCATTGCACCTCATTGTCAAATTGGCAGCACTTCCATGTCAGTAATGTGCTAGCCTGGGTTTAAGATGTTGCTGGGTGTAGCAGGAATTTCAGATAGTAGTGGCAGGGCAACCAAGTTATATGTAGTTGTTGAGTATTTTAATGAATCTATTTATTTATTTTACTTAATGGGAAACACTTTTTTTTGGATCCAGTGTCACAAATGCAGTCATGGAACCTAGTAACCATGTTTCTACATCTGCAAGTGATAACATTAAGGCAATTAAATTAACTGCAGTACTTACAGTGTCTGTATGCATGTTATGGGCAAGTACATTGTTGCACTGTGTCTGTAAGTGCCAGTTTGAGAATTCACTACCAGAGCTACAGGCTCAGATGAGTGAATGAGCATTTATGGCAGTCCAGAAGGCAAATCTCTTTTACTTGCATAGCTTTAGATTTCCTTGTAGTAGACATTTAGGTTTCCTTTAGGGTCTTCTACACCTGAATGAATAACTGGTCTGTTTTGGAATTTAAGGTTCTGTTCTCCAAACTGACAAACGGTTTGCATTTGATTGCTGAGGTGTATGGCAAGCAGGTACTCCGCTGGTCTGCAGTACATTTAAGCGATAACCATTTGAAGTGTCGGGACCCACTGGAGCGGATCTCAAAACGTGGAGACTGAATGGAGGAAAGAAAACATTTGCATATACCAAATCTGAGCTGCATTTCTTGGAATATTTCCATTTCTCTGAGGTATTGTGATCTTGGAGTTGGTATATATAATGTTGTTAGGGGGAGGGGAGAATTTTAAAGGAGACGATCGATGTTTGAGATTCGCTCTTATCATGCATTTTCAGGGTTTTTTTCCAACTTGTCGGCACTTGGCATTTCGAGTACTGAAATTTCAATAGGGAGCCCGCTTAAGCAGTATCCCAAAAAAGCCAGATCTGATGTCAATTTTCATTCTACCCTCAACTAATGGGTTCTGATCCAGTCCCTCGGATCTGACTCGGCCATTGCTAAAGCTCGTGGTAACCAAAAACTGTCGAGCTTCTTCCTTATCCACAATGCACCAACCCCAGTTACCTCAGATCTCGTTTGCTGCTTCCAGGAGAAAGACGTGGTCATTAAACTGTCTTGAGCTTCATTTAAGATAAGTGCTAAAAACTTTTAATTTCTCTCATATTTCTTACTAATCACCCTTTCTGATAAATCCCTTACCCGTCACCTTACTATTTGTATACATTATATACATATATATATATATATATCTATATATAATTTTTTTTCTTGAATTTCTGCTTTATTTGTTGTACTTCCATATGCTTTCGATGGTCGTTAGTATCTCCTCTTTCCTCTACAATTGTAGTTCTTAATACCATTGTTGATCGCCTTTTCCTTTATTATTTATTCTATTTTTTCTATTAACAAAAAAAAAAAAAAAAAAAAAAAAAAAAACTTTTTCCTGTCTGACTATTGTGGATAATTTATCCTCTTTTCTTATAATGGCGGATAAGCCATCTGGCTTTAAAGAGTGCATAAAGTGTGGGCATAAAATGCCTATTTCTGATGCCCATACTTTATGCATTTATTGTCTGGGTCCTGTACACTTACAAGAGAACTGCTCCATATGTCACAAATTCAATCCCAATGCTTTAGTGGAGCATAAAAATAAACTCATCTTAAAAGTTCTTCTCCCTTCCTGTTTTGGAGAAGCTATTTTGGAGGATTCTCCTGCCAAGGCTAGACAAAAGAAATCCTCTGCCTTGAAGCTTTCTTCATCTTCTTCAGCTTCAGATTCTTCTAGGAAGAGGTCTTCCAGCGATTTGGTCTCAACCCAGGACCCAAAAAAATCCAAGTTGCAGGATCTGACTGGGCCTTTGGATCCAACATCTGAATCATTTGATATGATGACTTCTAAGTTGGATCCCAGGAAGTCATAGTGCTCGCATCTGATTTTGCCAGATCCAACTCTAACAAAATTGGACAGGCAACCTATTTTACAACCTGTTCCCAGAACAAGATACTTCCCTACTTTGAATCCTTTCCCAGACAGAGTACATTTGCCCTTCTTGGAGCACCCATAATCCCTGTCCATCTATTCCACTCTATCTTCTAGGAGCCTGATGGAGGAAGATGTGGAGAGAGAGAGTGATGAAGAAGACTCTTCTGGTGCAGGGTCAAGAGATCCGAATGTCTGCAAACCCCCTTTACAGATTACTCCTCTGATTCCTTTGAGTGTTTCAGAGCTTTCAGATCCGAGCTGTCCAGTCCTATCTGACTTGGATCCGAGGATATCCCTATCCTCGGATCCGAGGGTTTCCCTGAGAGATCCAGTCCAGTCGGATCTGGGGTGCACCTGTAGCTGTAGTCTTCCTGTCTGATCCGAGGTGCTGCATTTGACTCTGAGGCTTTTGGAGCCTTCTTTACACCTCAGAGCCTCAGCACTGGACAGCTCAGCTCCAGCTTTCTCTTCAGAGATTTTGCCCTCAGGGTGGGGGAACTACAGTTTAGAAGCTTGTCTTCTCAGACCCAATGTCCTTCTCACCTCTGAGCTGCTCTGCCTTTGAAGCTGCAAAGAGGCTGTTTTCTGCTCCAACAGATCAGATGGAGCCACCCCCTCAGATCAGAAATATTCTATTATCATGTCTCTGCACTCAGAATCTCACCACTTCCTTCCATAGGGGCACCTAGTATCAATACCCCAGGTTCCCTCACAGGGAATTGTAATTTCCTCTTCTGATACTTCCCCGGAACATCCCACTGAGGAGGTTCCCAAGAAGAGAATGAGCAAGAGGAAGCACATTGACTTCCCAGAGGAGTCTATCACCGAAGATACAGATTTTGATGAGGGTGAAGGGTCCCCACAGTCACCTCCTGAAGACGTCTCCTTTGAAGACATCCTAGAAGTCCTTAAACAAAGAGGTGGCTGGATGCTTAATAAGACCCAACAATGTAAGCCAGCAAACTGTGAGGCTGAAAAAAATAAATTTATTCAGTTAATGCAATGCACAAACAAACAAACCAGTTTTGGCTGGTACAAGACACAGCCTTCCTCAGTGTCCTGGATCTTGGATTTTACATTGCCTAGGCCATGCAGTTGCCTTTCGTGCAGGGGGAACTTTTTTGATGTGGATGCTCAATAATCCAACATCTGAGGAATCTGTTTTCCTGGGAGCTTTTGGTACTGGACCCGTCTATCTCCTGGGTAACTCCACCTGCTGATGAGCTTATCGACTTGATCTCATGGCAGGTGTGGAAGGATCCAGACACCATATTACCCACTCCTCGGAGACTGAACAGGATAATGGCACCACCTGCAGACAAACAGCTCTGGAGTAAAGGGGCCCCTGTTGATGCTATGGTCATTGCATTTGCTACCAAGAAGGAACTAGTTGAAGAAAGTCCACTGTCCACCCCCCCCAACAGGGAGTTGCGGGCGATGGACAGATTTGGAAAGTGTGTATATGCCTCATCCACCTTTGCGCTGAGGTCTCTAAACTACTTGGCACATTTTACCAGATTACAGAGGGATTTGATTAAGTTTCAAATTCATCCATGAGACTGATCTTGAATGTAACAGAGGGAACCTCAAGGGCAGTGGGTTCAGACATGTCCATAAGAAGACATGCCTGGATGTGCCTTTTTGAGTTTGCGGAGCCCTTCAAGTCCTCTTTCATCAATGCCCCCTTTGACGGAACTTCCTTATTTAGCCTCAAAGTAAAGGACACTCTGTCCAGGTGTGAGAAGGATGGAAAGACCCTGTCTGTCGTGACTGTGCATTTTTCAACTGAACCTTTTCCAGGAATCAACGAGGTGGTTGGAAAATGTGGTTCAAAAAGTATCGGGGTCCTTTCCAGAACACACATGGAGGAAGTTCACCAAGAGGCAGAGGAGGGAACTCTAATGGATGTCACCAACCATGCGGCAGAGGTGACCCACATAACCAAGGTCCCAGAGAATCGTTTTGACAAACCCTGTCAGTGCTCTCGAAAGGAGGCATGATTGCCCACCTCTGAAGGCAGTCGGGGGATGATTATCCCTGCACCAGAGAGCCTGGCTAGATATAACAAAAGACACTTGGACACTGAGGATTATTTCCAGAGGACATATAATGCCCTTTTACCTTCCACCTCCAATTTCAAGAAAAATCCACAATGTTCCACCAAGTCAGAGAGAGCAAGCAGCAATTCAAATGTAAAAGCGGCTAGAAAAGAGAGTCTTCCAAAAGGTCTCACCAGACCAGATAGAATCCAGAACTTACTCAAGGTTCTTTTTAGTGCCAAGGAACACGGGACTGGAGACCAATTCTGGATCTCACCAAACTAAAGAAGACAGTTCAAAGAACCAAGTTGTGGATGGTCACTGTTCAGTCCATTCTCCCTCTTTTGGACAAAGATGACTGGATGTGCTCTGTAGACCTTCAAGATGTGTACTATCATATAAAAATGAACAGATGATCCAGAAGATACCTACACTTTCGGCTGGGAGCCAGTCATTGTTAATTCAGAGTACTGCTGTTTGGAGTCACCATAGCCCCCAGGGTGTTTACCAAGTACATGGTAGTAGTAGCATCTCATCTCAGACTGCAAGGATTCCGAGTGTTTCCATATCTAGACAACTGGTTCTCTTTCGCTCCAACCAAGCACCAGTTCGTAAGGGCAAGCAGCCAGGTTCTCCAGACTTGCCGTATCCTGGGGATAATCATAAACTACAGAAAGTCTCATCTTCAACCAGCTCAGACCTTGGATTTTATAGGAACACTCCTAAATACACAAACAGCCATTGCTTGTCTTCCTGTACAAAGAGTTCAGACTGTAAGATTCCAAGTCAGAAAAATAATCTGCAGCTTATTGATTTCAGCTCGGCTAGTGGTTCAGGCTCTGGGATCAATGGCAGCTGCAGTAACATTAGTACCGCTTTCTAGGTTTTGTATGGTAATTCTCCAGTGGATGTTAGCTACCCAGTGGTCAATACTTTACCAACTTATGTCATACAAGGTAAAAATCATGCAGACCTGCACAAGAGATCTCAACTGGTGGATTCATTCAGACGAGGTTCTACAAGGTTGTCCGTTCATCCCTCCTCGGCCTAGTGACCACGGATGTTTCTCAACTAGGGTTGGGGTGGGCATGATGTGGGGAAGACAGTCAAAAGCACCTGGTCTCCTGAAGAGACCAACCTGCAAGTAAATGTTCTAGAGATGACAGCAGTACTGTTAGCAATGCATGCATTTCAGGATGCTTTCCCCTTGGGGACAATTGCAGTACAAACAGACAACATAGTCAGTAGTTTGGTACATCAACAAACAAGGGGGAACCAAGAACTACCCATTTCGTTGAGAAACCCTCAGAGTGTGGCAGTGGGCGATCTCTTCTATTACTTTCTCTTAGCAATGCACATTCCGAGGAAATCCAATGTGATAGCAGACAAATTGAGCAGGTGCATTCTCCTATTTCACGAGTGCTCCCTCAACAGTAGAGTTGTGGACATGATCTTCCGACAGTGGGGCCAGGCTTGCTGCAGTCTGTTCACTTCTCCACTAAACAAGAAATGCAGCAGATACTTTGCCCTAATCCCACCACAGAGGGAATCCGTGAAGAATGCCCTACTTCACGATTCTCCCCCCCGGTCTCCTATATGTATAACCTCCCACTCCGTTGATTCCCAAATTCCTTCAGAAAGCATCCAGGTTGAAGAACAGAGTCACCCTCATTGCACCTTATTGGCCTCAACAAATTTGGTTACCCTTCCTTTGGTCTCACCTAATTCAACCACATTGTTTTTCTGGATCTGATGCCAGATTACCTGTCTCACCTGACAGGCATGATTCATCTGGACATAGTAAATCTTAGGCTGACTGCCTATTTTCTCCAGTTCCAGTAATAGCCAGACAATATGCTCTCTTCCCCTATTCATCTTAATCTCTTATCTTCCCACAAGCCTTCCATCAGGAAACTATATTTCAACAAATGGAAGAGATTTGTTTCTCGGCTTAAGAACATAACATAGAACCTCTTACAGCTTCCATTTATAATATTTTAGAGTTTCTAATGCATTTATTTGAAAAGAGAGCTAGTTCTTCTGCATTTAAAGTACAGTTAGCAGTAATATCAAATTTTCACGGTGGATTTAATGGGTCTCCTATAGCATTACATAAGTTGAGCAAAGCATTTTTGAAAGGCACTCTCTTTTTAAGGCCCGTGTTTAAAGATCCTATTCCCCCTTGGGCTCTAAATCTAGTTCTGCAGTCTGTTACCAAGTCCCCCTTTGAACCTGCAGCTACATGTGATCTTAAATACCTTTCTTGGTAAACTATTTTCTTAGTGATCATTACCTCAGCTAGAAGATTTTCTGAAATACAAGCATTATCCTCAAAACCACCGTACATGATCTTTCATAAAGCTAGGGTTGTCTTACGTACCAATCCTTCCATCCTTCCTTCCAAAGGTGGTGTCAGAATCCAGTATTAAGCAATCCATTAATTTGCCAGTATTCTTTCCCAAATTTTCTAACAAAGACAAATACATGTTACATTTATTAGATGTTTATAGACAGTTGCGTTTTTACTTACATAGGACAAAAAAAATCAGAAATTCTGACGAGTTATTTGTTTTATATGCAGAACCAACATTGGGTAAACCAGTTACCAATGTTACTCTATCTAAATAGATAAGAATTTGCATTTCCTTTGTTTATAACAAATTAGGCATTGCTCTGACAAAACCTGTTCAAGCCCATTCCACCAGATCCATGGCAGCTTCCTCAGTTTTTCAGTCCAGAGTATCCATGGATAATATCTGTGCGGCATCTACTTGGGCTACTACCCATACCTTTATTACTCATTACAAATTAGATCAGGTCTCCAGAGGAAGGGCATCTTTTTTTTCAATGGTGCTCAGGAATATCCTTCCTTGTGTCCGCCGTGGAAATTAGGTAGCTGGGGACTGTCCTCTCAATTGAGGACAGAATGAAAATTGACATCATCAGATAAAGAAGTTATGTACTCACTATAACATTCCATTTGTGTTGTCCATTTTCGTTCTTCCTCAACTCCCCTCCCACCAACCCCCATCCTAAAGGCTTCTGGAAGATAGAGTGTTTATGGACAAATTTGTCCTTATTATGTGCACAACTCCAGATATAGCTTCTCCATAGGAATTTTTATCTTTTACTTTCTGTTGTAGCAGCAAACAAGATCTGAGTTAACTGGGGTTGGTGCTTTGTGGGTAAGGGAGAGCTCAAGAGTTTTTGTTTGCCATGAGCTTTAGCAATGGTTGAGTTGTATCTGAACCCCTCAGCTGAGGAAGAATGAAAATGGACAACACAGATAGAATGTTATGGTGTTTACATACCTTCTTTTGTTCATTCAACTAGATTTAGCGTCCTGCTGAAGGAGTCTGCTAATTGATTCTGGGGAAGGGGTCTAGGAAATGTTCTGTTGTGAAATGCAGTTTGTTTTTGAGTAACACAGTGCCAGATCAAAGGTTACTTTTTTTTTTAAACAAGAAACATATTTATTAAATTATCACTTATGACATAGGCAATCATATATTTATATAAATGAAAAATTATCACTTATTACATAGGCAATCATATATTTATATAAATGAAAACAAACCATATTGACATATTTTTAGTTGCAAACATTATGTATCAGGTATATTCTATCCAGTCATTGTCAGTCAAACATTACATAGCTCATTCAAATCCTGTCTTCTTTTAAACCTCATAACTCCTCCAAAACATTATTTTGCATGCATTGTTCCCACAATTACTATATTTTTCTATGCAATTTGCTCATACCCTTTTCTAACCATCCAATTTCAAGTTGTTGTATCTCTATTACTATATTCATTACTTCTAGTACACTTGGCTTGCACTTTGATTTCAATTTTCTAGTAATTGCTTTTTTGGCAGCCATCGTAATTAGTCTCAGCAAGATCTTACTATGTGCAGACAATTCAGATTCTGTGTCATAGCTCACAAAAATCATCCAGTATCCACCCAGTATCTCTGTCTGCCAACTTATTACACTCTCAAAAATATGTTCCCAATTACCTCTTTCTTCCTCATCACACCTCCTACATTTACTATTGACCTGAGGAAAAATTCTTTGGAGTCTACTTGGGGTATAAAAATATGTAAACACTTCCAAGCAAAGATCCTAAATCTTCTAAACTTCGTTGCATATTTGGGAGACATACATATATCCTCCAATGTTTCTTTGTGAACTGCTTATCCAATCTGTCTTCCCAATCTTTTCTAACCTCCTCTGATTCATATAGTTATCATGCAATATGTTATATGCTCTGCCAATTATTCCTTTTTTAATAGCAGCTTCTGTTCTAGATTCTACTAAATACTCTACCAGTGTTGGTCTTTTGCTTAGGATCCCCTAATTATTTTTCTTTGCCTATACTCTGATATCAGTCCTTGATAGGGAGGCAATCTCTAGCCTGCTGTTTAAATAAATTCTTGGCCTGTTCCCATTCTGTTACTTTTCCCTTTCTAATTATTTGCTCCCAATACCTTAGTTCCTTTGCCAGTTTTCTCCAATAATTTCCATTCCTTTCTTTCCTATTATCTGTATCCCTAATTGCAGTCACCCCTATCTGCAGAATCTCCTTTCTCCATTTCAGTGTTGGCTTAGTTCTTAGAATACTTTCTGCTACTTTATGAATATAATTTTCCGTATGGTTATTGATATTCATCTTAAGGATCTGCATCCAAAATCCCAGTCTGTCCTTGTTTCTTGGGCATACCCCTATTTCAGCATCATCCCTTTCCACTTTGAGTTATAGCTCCCTGCTTGTGCTGTGTATAGGAGCCTTAGCTGTGTAGCTCTGAAGTATACCTTCAGATCAGATGATCCAAAACCTCCTTGTTCTGTTGGAAGAATCAGCTTATCCCAGAAAACAGACCTCCCAATTTCTGTGTTTTTGTATTACCTTTTGTTTAGTTTCTTCCCACATATCCTTAGCTGCCACAACAAAATAATTTTTAATCCATAGTCCTAAATACTTCATTTTATCATGTCCCCATAAATATGGATATCGCTAAAGCAATTTGTGTGTTGGATCATAGTTTACATCTATTGCCTTTGTTTTAGCTTCATTAATTTTGTATCCTGTAAATACTTGAAACAGTCTCAAAATGTTCCACAACACTGAAATGTTCTTTTCTGGTTTTATCAGGTATAAAGTGATATTATGTGTAACTAAAGCCAGCTTTTCTTGATTACCATACAAGATATATCCTTGAATTTCTGAGCCCCTTTTTTCTTTGCCAGTGGTTCCAAATATAACGCAAACAACAAAGGGGGAAGAGGACACCCCTGCCTGGGTCCTCTGTTAAAACAGAAATTTTTAGAGAGGAGCCAACCCCCTTTACTATTTGCCTCCGAACCTTCATATGTCCTCCTAATCAACCTTATAATTTTATCAGGGAATGCAAATGCTTCCATTGTCCTGCTCATAAAATCCCAGCTTATTCTGTCGAATGCTTTCTCTGCATCAAGACCCACCAACAACAATGGTATTTTCTTACATTCTGCTTCCCTCTGGATCATCCGTGTTCTATTAATATTGTCAAATGTTTACCTCCCCTCCACAAAACCACACTGATCCATATCTATCAGTTTTGCCATCACCTTTGCCATTCTTTTAGCCATTATAGACATAAACACTTTATAGTCATGGTTTAGAATTGAAATGGGCCTATATGAAGCTGGTCCTGCTGGGTCTTTACCATCTTTAGATATTACGCCCACCATCACTTTCTTCAGGATGTTGGTGCGTGTCCTCATCTTAAAGTACTGTTAAACAAAACCTTCTAGATATTTATCAATTGTTTTCCTCCTAACTTCCAAACTTCCACAGGAATACCATCTGTTCATGTGGATTTTCCTGTGGATTGATTATACATCACCATTTTTATCTCATCTCCTCTTATCCTGTTAGTAATTGAGCCTTATCTACCTCTAACCTTGGCATATTAAATTTTTCCATAAACACTTCACTGTGTACCTTTTCTTGATTTCCATATTTCTCTGCTAAATACAGATTTTTCATAAAGTTTCCAACATATTTCTAGTACCTCTACAGGATCTCTTGTCTTCCTTGTTATAGGCTCCCTAAGCTTGGCGACAATCCTTTCTACTTTCTGTTACATGAGTCTTTGTGCTAAAAGTTTTTGTGCTCTGGAGTTATCAAAAACAGTTGCTTAACAGCAGTGTTTCTAAGCTCATGCATATTATCAAGGGAATTCCTTATTTTCTGTTAAGCTTTCTGCAATTGCTCCTCTTTTTGTTCTGTGAGACTCCCCTTTTCTGCAATGCTTTAACCTTTATCAGTCACTCTAAATAATTGTTACTTCTTAACCACATCTGTCTCTCTCTTTTATTTCCACACTGTTTTTAAAACTCCACTTTAGTTTTACCCCACTCCCTAGACATGAGAACCAGATACAAAGTTGAATCTACAAGCACTTGTTTATATGCTAGAGGAAAACCTTTATTATACTCAGTATTCTTTTTTATTTATTTGCTTTCCCTTAAAACTTCTTGCTAGATCAAACCAAGGGTCTTAATCCAGTTATTCTCCAATACAAGATTAAGAAAAAGCACATTAGTTTTTTCTTGTATAATGCTTTTTTGACCAGACTTTTATTCTTTTTTAATTGCAGTGCCGACATTTCTTAAAACTGGACAAGGAGAAGGAGGAATAAAACAGGGGGAACCTGTTTACTTTAGTATGCCTGTTACACTCGGAAATAACTGAGAAAGCTTTATTTTTCAGCATGAAGATTGTCATGCATTATAAAATACTATTTTTAAGAACAAAATTTTGTTTTGCTTACAGTTAACTATTTCTCTCCTCTTCCGTTCTCCTAAATGTTTTTCCAAACATTAGTGACATGAAGTAGGGCATATGCTTTGGAGTCACCTACAAGTTTAACATAGTCAGAAAAGTCCAATATTTCCAGGTTTTCTTGATGTTCATCGTGTTACACTGCTGCAGTCATTACACTTGGGTTATCCTGCCATCAGGCGGTTCCCCAGTCGGCCTGAGTTCCAAAGTCTTGGTCTGGCGTCGGTTGCTGTCACCTCTTCCCTGACGTCAGTGTGACAGGGGGATATAAGATGCAGCTGTCGCCATTTTCTTCAGTCTTTCTTGCCGCGCGGTGCCCGAAGCAGAAGCAGTTCGCCAGTGCCGGTCGGCCGACTCCTGAGATTTTCATTCCGAACCAAGAACCAGAGTCTTCTAAAAAAGCTTAGTAGCCCGTTGGGGAAACTTTTTCTTGCCTCAGACCGATGTCAGTAAAAGTTAATAACTGTTTTTCTTGTGGGAAGCAAATACCTCATAAGGATTTCCACTCCTATTGTATTCCATGCCTAGGCCCAGACCACGACGTCACTGGTTGTCGGTTTTGTGCTAGGTTTAACAAGCGCACTATTAAATGTCGGTTTGATTTTGCCCAACATTATTTTGGCAGAAAATTTAATTACACCATGCCGTCGGAACTACCGACGACTGGAATTCATAAAAAGCGCAAGGACAAGGACAGGCATCCGAGGCCCAAAACTGCCGATGAGGCCTCTTCTAGGCCGGTCGCCGGTTCTCCGGTTATCAGCAAGGGGCCTACGCAGCCCCTGATGTCCGCTTCCATAGAACCACAGACCGCCTCCGACTCCCACGTGGAGCTGGCTGGGCCTTCGGACACACTTGGTATTCAGATTACCGAACTTAATCCTACAGAGGGAACCAAAGTAGCTGAGCAATCCATAGCTTCAGAGGGTGTTTCCAGACCTACCCAGTTAACCATTAAACCCTCTGTTAAGTCTAAGCCTCCCTTAAAAGCTAAGAAATAGACACAGCAATCTCCAGGGCAGGCTTCCATGCCTAAGAAACAAATGCTAAAAATGGCCGAAGACCTAATCCCCCTGATCGGCGGTCCCATCACCCTCCTGATAAAAGGCCCAGACAAGATGCAGACTATGAATCTTCCGACCAGGTGCCCATTTCCTTTGACTCATCCTCAGACCTAGGATATTCCTTACCTCCTTATGAGGATTCTGATACTGAGGAATCAATTCCATCAGCCTCTCCGCCTGAGGACTACTCCTTTGGGGAGACCTTACATACCATGAGGGAGCATTTCCACTGGGAAGGCCAGGATTACTCAGAATCCAAGAAAAGGCTCATAGACTTCCTTTTATTGCCTCAACACAGACCCCTTGCTATTCCGCCAGTATTAGATATTGTGGATGATGTGTATACTGAATCCAGCTTAAACCCTGACTCCTTACCACCAGCCCCAGTTAAGCCAGATAGATATTATAGAGTCCCTGACTCTCACACATTTCTGTACAAAAGCCCTGTTGCTGACCCTGAAACTATTTCTCAGGGACCCAAAGGGATTAAGGCCTCATCAGCTAAAAACCCAGTCCCCTCTGACAGAGATTCCAGAGCATTAGACAGATGGTGAAAGAAAGTTTACACACCTGCAACTTTAGCAATGAGAGCCTTGAATTGCCAGTTTCACATGCTAAAATATCAGCAATTTTTAATGTCTCAGTTGAAGCAAAAGATGCTTCCAGATTCAGATCCTCCTAATTTGAAAGAAATGCAGGATTTATTGCATGCAGCTGAACAAGTGGGAAAACATACTTTGCAATGTGGTTTTGATTCCTTAGAGGCCTCCTGTAGAGCAGCAGTTACAGGCTTTGTCATTAGAAGGCATGCTTGGTTAAAAGAACATACGCTACCAGATCATGTTGAGGCCAAATTATTGGATGCACCTTTGCAGCGGGATGTGTTGTTTGGAGTTAAGGCAGAGGAGGTATAAAAAAGATGGAGGATAAGGCAAAATCTATGCAAACGGTCAAAGATTTCTTACAGGTTCAGCCTCCTCGTTTTAGCAGAAATTGGCCAACAGAAAATTGGTCCTTTCCAGTCACAGACAGACCTCAAAGGGGCAGATATAGACGTCCAAGAGGTAGAGGTCAGACACAAGGCCCTTACAGACCTCGACAATGGGGTACACCAGGCCAGAAAGAAGGGGAAGACAGGCCTCAACCTTATAATAATCAGTCTCAATGACTTTCCACTACAGCTGCCAAACAGCTCTCTCTTGGCAGCCCCCTTAGGAGGAAACTGGCTCTTTTCTATCACAATTGGCATTGCATCAAAAGACAAATGGGTTCTCAACATCATATCTCAAGGTTACAGGTCCCACTTTCACACTCTGCCAAGGTTAAAAGGAATGCCAAATCTGCCACCAAATCAATGGGCAGAGGCTCAAAAACAAATTACAGCACTCATGGACATGAGAGCTATTCAAAAGGTACCACCACAAGAGCAAGGACAAGGATTTTATTCAAGACTCTTTCGGGTTCCCAGAAAGGACAAAGCCTGGGGACCCATTCTGGACCTTTCTTCTCTGAACACTTACCTGGATGTTCCAAAATTCAAAATGTTGACACTACAGCAACTTCTTCCCATGCTGGGCAAGAAAGCTTGGCTCATGACTTTGGACCTCAAAGAGGCATACCTGCATGTCCCTATCAGACAAAACTGCAGAAGATACCTCAGATTTCTAGCTGGTTCAATGCACTATCAATTCTCTGCACTGCCCTTTGGCTTATCTACCGCGCCCAGGGTCTTCACAAAGTGCCTGGCACCAGTAATTGCATTTTGCAGGCAAAAAGGAATTCAAATTTACCCATACCTGGACGACTGCCTGATTCAAGCAGAGAGCAAGGACATTCTTCCTAAAGCATCTGGCGTACGTAAAAAAGTTATTAAGTTGCCTGGGGTACACTAAACGAAAAGAAATCAAAACTAGTGCCCTCATAACAGATAATATTCCTGGGTGCCAGCTTAAACACAATGGCCCAGATGGCTTATCTCACGCCAGACAAGCAAGGACAACTGACTCAGTATTTTCATTTAATGGCAACAAAGACCCAACTCCCTGCAAGAAAACTTCTGCAGGCCTTGGGCTACATGGCATCTTGCATACTACTAATTCCATATGCCAGACTGCATATGAGGAAACTACAATGGTACCTAAAGAGTGTATGGTCTCAACACTGTCAAAGTTTGGAAACATTTATACCACTAATTCCTTGCCTTCAACAAGAGTTTCTATGGTGGGCTCAAGCTTGTCACCTCAACAAGGGACAGCCTTTTACTCAGCCCACAGCCAGGCAGACATTGACAACAGATGCATCGGATTACGCCTGGGGAGCACACATGGCAGGAAAATGTATTCAGGGCGATTGGCCCACAGAACAAAGACATCTCCACATCAATCAAAAAGAGATGCTAGCTGTACAAAATGCAATTATATCTTTCAAGGACCTGCTGCATCCAGGACAACTACTACTAAAGACAGACAACACCATAGTTATGTGGTACATAAGCAAGGGGGCACACACTCCTACCACCTCTGCAGACAAGCCATGACCTTGTGGAACACAGCTTTAAACTACCAAGTTCATCTGCAGGCACAATTCCTGCCAGGAGAGAAAAACACACTGGCAGACGACCTAAGCAGAAACATCATGGATCCCCACGAATGGGAATTGAGTCCACAAATATTCAGAATGATAGCACAAAAATGGGGGAGACCAGACATAGATCTGTTTGCATCTCCAATGAACTGCCAATTACATAAATTCTGCACAAGGAACTACCTTCCACAAGCATGGAAAGTGGATGCCCTCTCATTCAGCTGGAAAAAACTACAAGTATACGCTTTCCCTCCTTTACCTCTCCTTCCAAAGGTACTCATAAAAGCCAGGCAGGAAGAGCCAAAGATGATCCTGATTGCACCAGACTGGCCACGCCAGCACTGGTACCCAATCTTAAAGAACTTAGCACAAGAACCACCCTGGATTTTGCCTCAAATCCCACAACTGTTGACACACCACAACAATCAGATATTTCACAGCCAGCTAAAGACCTTAAATCTAGCTGCATGGAAAATTCCTTAGCCAAGCTAGCATTGTCTCTCTCCAAAGCTGTTATGGATGTCATTCTGGAGGCCAGAAAGCCTAGCACCAGGAAAGCCTACTCGGATGAATGGAAGAGATCCTGTGCCTTGAACCAAGCACACAGCCTTGACCCTCTTGTCCCAAATATTCCTCAGATACTCCAATACTTAACTGAGATGCTGGACAAGGGCCTGTCCTTCTCATCCATCAAGATCCACACCTCAGCCATTTCTGCTCATTACAACATGGATCCACCAATTGTTTCTAATCCTTTGCTCAAACAGTACCTCAGAGGGGCTAAAAACATGAGACCGCCCCGTAGAGCACCTACACCAACTTGGGACCTCAACTTTGTTTTGGAAAAACTAACTTTGCCTCCTTTTGAGCCAGCTAACACAGCAAAATTAAAATACATCTCTTGGAAGACTGCTCTGCTACTGGCAATAGCATCAGCAAGAAGAGTTTCAGAATTACAGGCCCTAATGGCAGTGGAACCTTTCCTCATCTTCCACCAGGACAGGGTGTCCTTAAGAACTAACCCTACGTTTATGCCAAAGGTGGTATCAAGTGTGTCTCTAAACCAAACTATTCACTTGCCAACTTTTTATCCAAAACCACAGAACAAAGGGGAGAGACTACTATATTCCTTGGACATTCACAGGCAGTTACGCTTCTACTTGGACAAAACCAAAGCTTTCAGAAAATCTGAGCAATTATTGGTAGCATACGCTGCAGGAGCACAGGGAAAAGCCATTTCAAAGCAGACTATTTCAAAATGGATAGCTCACTGTATACGTTTTTGCTACACCCACCATGGGAAACCTGTACCTAGCAGCATTAGATCTCACTCCACCAGGGCAACAGCCACTTCAACTGCCTACCTCAGAGGAGTGCCTACCAAGGATATTTTAGAAGCAGCAACATGGAGTTCTGTGCATACCTTCACCAAACATTACCATTTGCCTTTATATTCCAAATCCAGAGCTGGCTTTGCCACTGCTGTGCTGCCGGGCCTTATAGCCACCCCTAATGCCTTATAGATCCTTCCTCCCTACCTCAGCTTTGGGATTCCACCCAAGTGTAATGACTGCAGCAGTGTAACACGATGAACATAGTACAGTTTTGTACCTACCATAAATGTAGATGTTCAAGTGTAAACACTGCTGCAGTCCAGGTTACCCTCCCACCTTCCCCTCTTACTTTCTGGTCCAGACCTAGGGCATCTACCCTTATTATTCAAAAGAAAAAGAATGAAAGGCACACCACGACAATCGAAGCAAAACTCTAAGATTCGAAAAATTTTATTCACTAGTAAGCGCTTTCACGTCTCATATGACGCTTCTTCAGACTAGAAAAGTCTGAAGAAGCGTCATATGAGACATGAAAGCGCTTACTAGTGAATAAAATTTTTCGAATCTTGGAGGTTTGCTTCGATTGTCGTGGTGTGCCTTTCATTCTTTTTCTTTTGGATATTTGTGTTTTTGTGTGGAGGCACTTCACCCCTACAGAGTATTCCTTTTTTGGATCTACCCTTATTACCTAAGGGGAGTATTTTCTGGTAATTAAAAGTGGTTGTTTGCTTTTCTTTTATATATTTTACTAGCAATTTGAAAGGCCTACCTATTTGGGGGCACATGACATCTGGGGCAAGAAAAACTGAAGAAAATGGCGTCGGCTGCATCTTATATCCCCCTGTCGCACTGACGTCAGGGAAGAGGGGACAGCAGCTGACACCGGACCAAGACTTTGGAACTCAGGCTGGCTGGGGAACCACCTGACGGCAGGATAACCCAAGTGTAATGACTGCAGCAGTGTTTACACTCGAACATCTACATTTATGGTAGGTACAAAATTGTACTTTCTGTCATTTTCCAAAAATATAATTAATGCTTTGTAATCCCACATTTATTTGTCAATTTTTGAGTTGCTGGTTTTCTTCCTGTTGATCTCCATCCAGTCTCTGATTAATTTCCCACGTAATCCCAGTTCTTCTAGTCAACTCTTGTGTTTTTTTTTTTTGTGTCTCAAGCATTTTTCTTTGAAACATTGGAAATGTTTTCACAGGCGTAGTCTCTAAGAGTTTTATTACCAGAAGAACAAGAAGCAGAAACTCCTCCTTTTTCATGGCTCACTTTTTGTTGGACAAACTTTTGTATTTCCTGTTTAGCATGTACTGCATCAAAAAATTATTTTAACCCCCCAAGGAAAAAATATTTTGAAAATAGATGGGTCCAGCAACTTGAATCTCACACCTGCTTCTCGGCATTCCTTGATTACTGGAATAAATGTACTGCTCTTCTGCCTGGTGTACAGTGAGTAATCATTTTCCATACTTTACTGTCTTCCCACTTTTAGTACTTTGTCCTTGCCACAGTTTTGTCAGAATCAACTCTTTCTGCTGGTAGGATTGCATTTTTACTATTTATTTATTTATTGACATTTAATTACCATGAAAGTCCGACTGGGTAGTTGCCGATTTTCAGTGGAGGCCCAAGGAGAAAAGCTCCAAATTATTACAAAACATTTTAATAACAATAATTTTGCAGTCTTCAAAAATAATATAAAAACATCTTCAGTTTAAATAATTATGATGATTTAGACATAATATAAAAACATTGGTTAAAAATCTATACAAATTATATGACAATCATTTAATATTTAGAGAAATTTTAGACAGATTGTAGAGAAATTAAAGGTAAGTTAGTCTAATACAGACAAAAATTACAATATGAAATGAGGGAAAAACAGTCTTGTGGTATATTTAGAGAGAAAGTCAGGGAAGAGAATTTGATAGAAGTAAGGAAGGAAGTGAAGAAGGGAGAGTAAGGAGGTGTAAGGAATGAAAAAGTAATTGTTCACATTTAGAAATATAGTTTATCTTGGTATGAAATATGCAGATTTGATACAGGAGGAGTAACAACACTTTAAAGAGGTCAACAGAATTAATTGCATATAGATTATAAGTATATTGCAAGATATATATATATATATATATATATATATATATATATATATATATATATATATATATATAGATATATATAAATAACTTCCTGTTGAAGTTCTGAGGAAAGCAATTGCAGCCAGCACTTGGAACTGCAGAACAGCAAGTACAAGTGTAGAGGAATATATACAGAGTCTAATGCCAGTATCTTAGGTTCATAGGTAGATACTAGGCTATTAGGCTAGTTAGGCTATTATATAAGCCTAACCAAAAAGGTACCCTGGCTTTCGCCACCCAAGAAAATTATTTTCCGGTGACCCTGTCGAGCAGAGCCACAGAAGTGATCCTTGGGGTGAATTTCCTATTTCCCATCCAATCATCAAGACTTTTCTTGAAGAGTGCTAATGAAGAGCTTTGTTTGACATATATAGGTATTCTGTCACAGAGTATGGGAAGTCTCTGGGACAGGAATCTATCCCTCCAGCATGTTCTGTTTATTGTGGTGACAAGGTTTAGGTCCCTAGAGCATGTAGCTCGGAAGGATTGGGATTTCTTTAAATGGAGCATGTCCAGCAGCTCATGGTTTGACATAGCTTTGTATGTTAGGCAGAGATCGCCTCTGAGTAGGCAATATGCGACGGAGTAAAGCTGGAGTTTTTTGAGACGGTCTACGTAGGGCATCTGTTTGAGGCCAGTAATCCTCTTTGTGAGGTATTTCTGCGGCCTTTCCAGTTGTTATAGATGTCTTGTGAGGTACATACCAAAAGGGGCATTGTACTCTATAATGGGTCTAATGAATGATAAGTAGAGGGGAACAATGACCTCTTTTTTTCTGGATGAGAAACTTTTTGTGATGAGGTGAGCCACGTAGAAGGATTTCCTGACCACTGTGGCAATGTGATTATCAAAGGAGGGATTACTGTCCACCTGTCCCAAGGTCTCTTATCACACTTTCGGCATTAAGTAGACTACCACTTATGTGGTATTTCTTGGGTACAGAGTTTTTACCAAAGGGGATGACAATGCACTTTTTGGCATTGAGCTTCAGGCCACGGCTTTGACACCAGGCATTGAGGCCGTTTTGTAGTATGTCCACATCATTAGGAGTTTCGATTTTGGCTCCTAGTTTGCAGTCATCTGCAAATTTTGTTAGACAAAGACCTTCTGTGTTAGCCTGTACTTCAGAGAAGTAGATACCAAACAAGAGAGGACCCAGAACTGAACCATGTGGTACTCCACTTGTCACTTGTCTGAAGTCGGATTTGGAGTCTGCTGCTTTCACAGTGTGGGTTCTGTCCATGAGCCAGTTGGCAACCCATCTTGTGACATAGGGATTTATACCTAGTTTAGTGAGCTTATTTATAATTCCAGAGTGGGGAATGGTGTCAAAAGCCTTGGTGAGATCTAGATAACCACCTTACCCTCATCTATGGCTTTGGTGACTGCTTCAAAAAAGTCAGTCAGGTTTAGGAGACATGATCTGCCTTTTACAAACCTGAACTGAGTAGGGTCCAGAGTTTTGAGATTACCAATGTCTTTGTTTATGAGTTCCATGATGATATGTTCCATGGCCTTGCAGACCAGGCTCGTCAGACTAATGGGGGTGGTAGTTCCTGGGGTCCATCGTGGCTCCCCCTTTGTGGAGTGGGATAACCGTTGCTGTGTGCCATTCAGTGGGCACAAAGCCTGAGGTGAGGCTATGATTGAACATGGTACTTAGGTAGGGTGCCAGTTCATTCTGTAGTTCGTGTAGAATGCAGCCTGGGTTATTGTCAGGTCCCATGGATGCTGTGATGTTCATCGTGTTATACTCCTGCAGTCATCACACTTGGGTTATCCTGTCGTCAGGCGATCCCTCAGTCGGCCGAATCCCAAAGCCTTGGTCCGGCATGGGCTGTCGTCGCTTCTTCCCTGACGTCAGTGCGACAGGGGTATAAAAGAGGCAGCCAACGCCATTTTCTTCAGTCTTTCTTGCCGTGCGGTGCCCGAAGCAGAAGCAGTTTGCAAGTGCCTGTCGGCAAGCTCCTGAGATTTTCAAATCGAATTTCAGCCCGAAGTCTTCTCTAAAGCTAAGTACCCCGTTGGGGAAACTTTTCTTGCCTCAGACCGATGTCAGACAAAGTTAATAATTGCATTTCTTGTGGGAAGCAAATACCTCATAAGGATTTTCATTCTTATTGTATTCCTGGCCTAGGCCCAGACCACGACGTCTCTGGTTGTCGGTTTTGTGCTAGGTTCAACAAACGTACAATTAAGCGTCGGGCAAATTTCGCCCAGCATTATTTTGGCAGAAAATTTAACTATAGCATGCCTTCGGAGCAACCGACATCAGCAATGTTTAAAAAACGCAAGGATAAGGACAAACAGCCAAGGCCAAGACCAGTTACCGAGGCCTCAGCCAGGCCTGACGCCGGTTCTCTGATTTTCAGTGAGGCGCCTACACAGCCCCTGACTACTGCTGATTCAGAAATTCTGACGGCCTCCCAGACCGATGCAGCTGGGCCTCAGGAACTGGTTCCACCTCACCCCTCGAGCACCAGTCCTGACGGTGATCCGGAAATTTTGGATAGGCCTTCGGTTTCTGAAGGTGTCGTCAAACCGACAACTATCTCTGCTAAGTCTTATGCTAAAGCTCCCATGAAAGTTAGGAAGCCGGGTCCACACACTCCCCCACAGGCCCCTATGGCTAAAAAAGAGATGCTTAAGATGGCTGAGGATTTAATTACCCTTCTCAGGGGATCCCAACCCCCCCCCCCTGACAAAAGGCCTAGACTGGAGGAAGATTATCCCTCCTCTGACCAAGCACCCATTTCCTCAGGCAACTCTGAGGACCAGGATTACTCCTTCCCTCCTTATGAAGATTCAGATGCTGAAGAGTCCATTCCCTCTGTCTCCGCCCCTGAAGACTACTCTTTTGGGGAAACTTTTCACACCTTGAGGGAACACTTCCACTGGGAAGGCCAAGATTATTCTGACTCTTAAGAAAAGACTCCGGGAGTTTCTTCTTCTTCCACAGCATAGACCCCTGGTAATTCCTCCAGTTTTAGACATTTTGGATGATGTTTACTCCGAATCTAGTCTAAACCCAGATTCTTTACCTCCAGCACCAGCTAAACCAGACAGATACTACCGAGTCCCTGACACTCATAAGTTTCTATATAAAAGTCCTACTGCAGACCCAGAAACCATTTCCCAGGGTCCCAAAGGGGTTAAGGCCTCTACTGCTAAGAATCCACTCCCTTCTGTAAGAGATTCCAGAGCATTAGAAAGATGGGGAAAGAAAGTGTATACGTCTGCCACTTTGGCCATGAGGGCCTTAAACTGCCAATTCCACATGCTAAAATACCAACAGTACTTGATTACACAGTTAAAACAGAAAATGACCCCTCGGACAGATCAACCTGATTTCAAAGAGATACAGGATTTGCTGCATGCAGCAGAACAGGTGGGAAAGCATACCTTACAGTGTGGTTTTGATTCATTGGAAGCCTCATGTAGAGCAGCTGTCACAGGGTCTGTAATACGTAGGCATGCTTGGCTAAGAACAAGCCTTACCAGAACATGTCAAAGCAAAGTTATTGGATGCTCCATTGCAGAAAGATGTTTTATTTGGTGTCAAAGCAGAGGAAGTTTTAAAGAAAATGGAAGAAAAGGCAAAATCTATGCAAACAGTTAAAGATTTTTTACAGGTACAACCTCCTCATTTCAGCAGGAACTGGCCATCAAAAAACTGGTCCTTTCCTGCATCAGACAGACCCCAAAGAGGTAGGTACAGACGCCCTAGGGGCAGAGGCCAGCCACAAGGTTCTTTCAGGCCTAGACAATGGCAAACAACATCTCAAAGAGGGGGAGACGAAAGATCTCAACCCTTCAGGAAACAAACACAATGACTTCCCTCTTCGCCTTCCAAGCAAAATTGCCCTGGCAGCACCTTTGGGAGGAAAACTGGCTTTATTTCCACAAAATTGGCGCATTATAACAAAGGACAAATGGGTTCTGGATATTATTACCCGAGGATACAGATTTCATTTCCACACTTTACCACGGATGAGAGGCATGCCAAATCTGCCTCCAAACCAATGGGCAGAGGCACAAGCGCAAAAATCATCTCTCATGGATATGAAAGCAATTCAGAAGGTACCTACAAAGGAGCAAGGTCAAGGTTTTTACTCAAGACTATTTCTAGTCCCAAGAAAGGACAAAGCCTGGAGGCCCATTTTAGACCTCTCAATTCTAAACACATACCTGGAGGTACCCAAATTCAAAATGCTCACACTTCAGCAGCTTCTTCCCATGCTGGGCAAGGAGTCTTGGCTGGTAACGTTGGACCTCAAAGAGGCATACCTGCATGTCCCTATCAGACAAGATTGCAGAAGATACCTCAGATTCTTGGCAGGTACAACGCATTATCAATTGTCTGCATTGCCCTTTGGCTTGTCTACTGCGCCCAGAGTATTTACGAATTGCCTGGCATCAGTAATTGCATATTGCAGACAATGAGGAATACAGATTTACCCATATCTGGACACCTGCCTGATCCAAGCGGACAGCAAGGACATTCTGTTACAGCATCTGGCATTTGTAATACAGCTGCTCAGTTGCCTAGGGTACACAGTAAACAAAAAAGTCAAACCTAATACCCTCGCAACAAATAATATTCCTGGGTGCCAGCTTAAATATAACGGCCCAGATGGCTTTTCTCACACCAAACAACAACAGTTGACTCAATACTTCAAAAAGATGGCAACTTTTATCCAGCTCACTGCAAGGAAAATCCTGCAGGCATTGGGGTTCATGGCATCCTGCATTCAACAACTCCCATATGCAAAGCTGCATATGAGGAAATTACAATGGTACCTAAAACGTGTATGGTCTCAACACAGGCACAGCCTCGAATCAAGTATACCTCTCATTCCATGCCTTCAAAAAGAGTTCCTATGGTGGGCTCAAGCATGTCAAATAAACAAGGGTCTTCCTTTCGTCTTACCTCCAGCAAACCAAACTATGACAACAGATTCTTCAGACTACGCCTGGGGAGCACACATGGCAGGACAGTGCATACAGGGCAAATGGTCTGCAAAACAAATGCATCTTCACATCAACCAAAAGGAGATGCTAGCTGTGCAAAATGCACTGACAGCTTTCAAGGACCTCTTGCATCCAGAACAACTACTAATAAAGACAGACAACACCACAGTGATGTAGTACATAAACAAACAAGGAGGAACACACTCCTACCCTTTATGCAGACAGGCAATGACCTTGTGGAACACAGCATTGACTTACCAAGTGCAACTGCAAGCACAATTCGTGCCAGGAAAGGAAAACATATTGGCAGACGAATTAAGCAGAAATATGGCAGATCTTCACGAGTGGAGACTACACCCACAAGTATTTTCAATGATAACTCAAAGGTGGAGATGTCCAGACATAGATCTATTTGCCACCCCCAACAATTGCCAACTACAGAAATTTTGCACAAGGACTTATCACTCCTTAGCCTGGAAAGTGGACGCCCTATCATTCAGTTGGACAGCATTGGCAGTCTATGCCTTCCCACCACTACCTCTACTGAGCAAGGTATTATTGAAAGTCAGATCAGAGAGACCACAAATGATCCTCATTGCTCCGGACTGACCACACCAGCACTGGTACCCATTACTAAGGAACTTGACTCACAGCCCTCCAAGGATCTTGCCTCAATTCCCACTACTGCTGACTCAGAAAAACTCTCTGATACTTCACAGCCAGCTCAGAACTTTAAATTTAGCTGCATGGAGAATACCTTGAATTTTCAATAAACACTTCTTTCAAAGGACGTCCAGAATGTCATTATGGAGGCCAGAAGGCCCAGCACCAGAAAAACTTACTCAGACAAATGGAAAAGATTTTGTGCATGTAACCAGGCTAAAGGCCAAAATCCTTGGATACCTAACATTCCTCAAATACTGCAATACTTAACTGAGATTCTACACCAAGGCCTTTCACTCTCATCCATTAAGATCCATGCTTCAGCCATTTCAGCTCAATACAATACGAATCCTCCAATGTTCTCACACCCGTTACTACAGCAGTTTCTCAGAGGGGCTAAGAATATATTCGTTTTAGAAAAATTAACACTGCCTCCTTTCGAACCAGCATTCTCAGCAGAACTATAATACTTGTTTTGGAAAACAGCTTTGTTGCTGGCTATTACCTCACCACGCAGGGTCTCAGAACTACAGGCACTTATGGCAGTGGAACCTTTCATCATTTTCCATCAGGACAGGGTCTCTTTACGAACTAACCCTACCTTTATGCCAAAAGTAGTATCCAGTGTGGCTTTAAATCAGACCATTCATTTACCCACCTTTTATCCAAACCCCCAGAATAAAGGAGAAAGACTCCTTCACTCTTTGGACATTCACAGACAGCTACGTTACTATTTAGATAAGACAAAGACCTTTAGAAAAACTGACCAACTCTTTGTATCCTATGCTGCAGGTTCACAAGGAAAGGCCATTTCAAAACAGACCATCTCCAAATGGATAGCACATTGTATCCGCTTTTGCTACTTGCACCATGGGAAAGCAGTGCCTGTTAATATTAGGTCCCATTCTACCAGGGCCACAGCAACCGCAGCAGCCTTTCTCAGGGGGGTTCCAACCAAGGATATTCTGGAGGCAGCTACTTGGAGTTCATTGCGCACCTTTACCAAGCACTACCACCTTCCTTTATATTCAAAATCCAGAGCTGGTTTTGCCACTGCAGTGCTGCAGGGCATCCTAGCTTCACCTAACCCAGTTTAGTACCAGCCACCCATCCATAGCTTTGGGATTCAACCCAAGTGTGATGACTGCAGCAGTATAACACGAACATAGTACAGTTTTGTACCTACCATAAATGTAGATGTTCGAGTGTATATAATGCTACAGTCCAGGTTACCCTCCCACCATCCCCTCTACATACCAGGGTGTTAGTTATAGCTCCATGTTCATCAGTCAGTTGGATGCATGTCTGTATGGTGTATTTGCTAATAGTTAGTACTATTGTTTATCTTCTAAGGAATTTTTGCATAGCTTTTTGTTTTGCCTTCCTAGTTGGGGGCACCTGACATCTGGGGCAAGAAAAACTGAAGAAAATGGCGTTGGCTCCCTCTTTTATACCTCTGTCGCACTGACGTCAGGGAAGAAGCGACGACAGCCGACGCCAGATCAAGGCTTTGGGATTCGGCCGACTGCGGGACCGCCTGACGACAGGATAACCCAAGTGTGATGACTGCAGCAGTATATACACTCGAACATCTACATTTATGGTAGGTACAAAACTGTACTTTCTTGGCTTTGGAGAGTGTTTTTTTACCTGTGCAGCCATGATTACAGGAACTTTGCATTCTTCCGGTATAGAGATGGGCCCTCTAGGGGGTGATAGGGGTTAAAGTTAGCACTGAACCTCTCTGCCAGGATGTTGGCAATATCAGTTGGTTCTGTATATTTAGTGCCATTGTGCTGTAACTCAGAGCAGATCTGAGTGTTGCCATTGAGATTCTTGACATAGTTATAGAATGCTTTGTGGTTGTCTTTAGAGTCAGTGGCAATTTTGTTTTCGTAACTAGATTTAGAGGATTTTTTGAGGGATCTCAGTTTCTTACTGAAGTTGACCAGGGAGTTCCTCCAGTCATGGGATTTTACTCGTTTTTGCAACAGTTTCTTTCTTCTGTTGTAGAGTTTGTTTATGGCAGAGGACCACCAGATTGGCTTCCCTTTTTTGGAGGATAGCATCTTGGTTCTATTAGGCATAGCATGATCCATGCACTCGTGTAAGTGCTTATAAAGTGCATTTGTGTAGGATTCAGCAGTCATACCTCTGTTGTCCGTCTGCATGGGTGTCATGAAGTTTGCCCCTTCTGTTTTAAGAAGTGTGAAGTTGGCCTTGGAGAAGTTTTTTATGGTGCTTTCCTTAATTGGGGGTGGAGGCAGAATGTGGATGTCTAGGGTGATTAGCTTGTGGTCAGATCTGACCTACGAGGAATTGACCTCTGGTGTGGAACACCGGTTGCCCATGTTGGTAATGACCAGGTCTAGGATGTTGCTGCCCCTGGTGGGGTTGTGAATAAGTTGATCCAAGGCATTGGAATTTATGAATTCCAGAATATGTTGTGCAAAAGAGTTGGTACATGAGTTGTTTTCCCAGTTAATGGTGGGGTAGTTGAAATCGCCCATTATTAGGGTGTTGGGTTGTACCCTAATACTTTCCAGTGTATCAAGAAATGAGGAGTGTGAATCTTGGGGCATGGTGGGTCTGTAGCAAGCTACAATTTGGATTGCAGTCTTGCCCAGAGTTAGTTGCACTTGGATAATCTCGGATGCATTATGCTGTGCAACTAGCCTGGAGGTGTGGATATCCTTAATGAATATGGACACTTGTCCACCTTTAGTGCTTCGTTCCGGGTTAGGTGGCCGAAAGGTGTGGTATGAATTATAGCCTGGTAATGCAGGGGTGCTCTCTGGAGCTTTGAACCAGGTCTCTGTCACTGCACAGATGTCGATGTTCTCCATTTTAAGGAGTGTCTCGAGTGACTGCATTTTGAGGTTTAGACTTCTAGCATTAAGTAGCATTACCCTCAGATTTTGCTTGCTTGTACCTGTTACAGTGGTGAATTTGCCATTTGAACCTTGCCTAAAAAAGGCACTATAGGGGTGGCAAGGGCCATTGCCAATATCCGGAATCCCAAGGGTGACAGGTGCTGGCCATCTCTGGCAAATCATCGTGGTCTGTCGATCATGTCGTCCCAGGCAGACAAATACTGGATCCCCTTAGAATAACACCAGAAGCTTAGCCAATTGTTGAAGTCAATCATTTTGTCCTTGTACTGTGGTATCATTCTGGGTGATGGCAGGATGCTACTCAGGGCTAGGGTCATACCTGCCTAGGCTATAAGATCGGAGAGCTCCTCCATGTCTCTTTTCATGTAGTCCATGGAGGTACGTCTCAGGTCATTCACATCAACATGGACAATGACAGTGTCATATTTGTACTTGTGGAGTGACCTGAGTGTGTGCGTTATGTGGCGGATCCTAGCACCTGATGGGCAACTGACAGTAACTTTCTCCTTGTTTCGCCTTGTGAGCGGAACATCAGTGTGCCTGACTATAGAGTCACCTATGACTAGAGTGTTGGGTACGTTATGCCTTATGGGCTGTGGTTGAGTGGCACACTGAGTTTGTGGGGTGTGTGTCATTTGGATTGTGTTGGGGGTGGAGTTTGCTTGCCTTTGTGCTTTGGAGGTCCCTGATGCTTGGGCAGGTTTTTATTGAGAGCCTCCGTGAATGTAGGTGTGTGTTTTGTGTTTCTGTGTGTGTGTTTTGGTGGTGTAGGTTTTGAGGGACTGTGTGATGAATGTGGTGTGGTGCAAGTGTTTACCTTCTCCTCTTGACTGTATAATCCAGTCTTGGGTGAAGAGAGCTTTGCTTCCAGTTTGGCTATATAAGTGCATCTCTCACAGATTGTAGTGTTGGATGGTAGGAGGAGAGGGTTGTCTGTGTACAGGAGGCAATTGCTGCATTGCCCCAAGATGCCCAGGTTCATCAGGTAGACAGGAGAAATCACTGGGAGCTGACCCTTAGATATGCCTGGATAGGTGCTTATTTATTAAGTACCAAAAACTGCTTTCCTCTAGACAAGTGAGGAAAGTTGAGTGCTGTAGTAATTTGCAGCTTATTTAGTGCTTACAACAAGTTCTGAACAAGTGCTGAGTTCAAAGAAACAGATTTGAGTGCTGAAACTAGAAAAGTGGCTAGTTCTAAGAAACAAAATTAAGCTAGAAGGCTTCCCTCCAACACAGAAAGGCTTGGGGGGTTCAGGACCACTTACAGGAAAGGCAGGAAACAAGCTTAAAACATTGTTTTTTTGTTTTCTTTCCCAGATGCTGTCTTTGTACACAGTAGGAGTGCCTGAAATCAGAATATGATCTCACTGCACTCAGTTGATTGAGCAAATGAGATGGGCCCAGAAGGAGTATCCAAACACAAATATACAAGAGGGGCGGGCAGTTTCAAAGCCACCAAGATTAACACCAAAAAAAAAACAGGGAGGGTAGGTGGGGAACTAACTGAAAAAGCCAATATATAATATATATAATATATATATATATATATATATATATATATATATATATATATAAAAAACGATACGCAGACCAGCATACAACAACGTAAAAAGCACATGATAATACTTGCTGGAGCAAAAATAATGAAATGTAACAGTTCCAATGGTAAAGCCAATGCACGGACTAGGGTGGTGTAATAAGCTTTAATGTATTAAATCAAAATAGTACAAAGCTAGCCTCATTTAGTGCTTTCATCCACTAAATTGTGGACTTCATCAGAAGTACAGTTATCTGCCTGTAAGCAATATTTTGTGTAACTGCAACAATTTTAT
The DNA here is from genome assembly GCF_019279795.1 of Protopterus annectens. Classification (NCBI taxonomy): domain Eukaryota; kingdom Metazoa; phylum Chordata; order Ceratodontiformes; family Protopteridae; genus Protopterus; species Protopterus annectens. Next base: position 296,388,157 of record NC_056744.1, read on the forward strand.
AGAAAGCAGTGTTAGTCTTAAACGCAGAACTACTAATTTGCCAAGTTCAAGGATAATGATTTTGTCAAAGTGTTGGTATGCTGCAGTATAACAAGTCGAGGAGTAACAATGCTTCAAAAGTGGGAAGTGTAATGTACAAAGGGATGTGTGCCTCAGTTTTAAAAACATCTCATAATACAAATTAAAGAACCCATAGTTGTACATTTTTGTATTGTGCTTGTCAAACACTTTTGAGCAAAAACAGCAAGCACATATCTCCAGTATTCTGGATAAGAAAAAAAAAAACATTTTTCTTCTTCTGTTGACACTGATGAGTAGAAAAACCAGTTCTTTGAAGAGTTGATTAACAGCTCCTAGACTTCAGTGATAGCACTTATAACATCAGGAGGCATGTGGGGGATGGATGGTCTTTGCCCTTAGGACAACAGAAATGGCAATTATTATAAAAGGTTACAGTTTAGCTACTTTTCTAGGCTGGAGCTGTATAACTGCTATGAAAAGCTTAAAACAAGCTCTGAAAAAAATGTATATGATGGTCATTCAGGACAAAGCATGCAGGTACTCCTGCAAAACAAGGTGTGTGAGATGCCCATGACTCACACTGCCGTCACTGGATCTATGTGGAATAAGGAGATAACATTACTTTTTTATGTCTAGCATGAATAATATAAAGAGGAATTGAAATGGATTTTCAGAAGGGAACAAGATCACATTAATATGTCAAAACCCATGTCAGCCATTTTGTGGAAAAATTGTTTACAGTTTTATAAGAAGCACCTAGAGTGATTTTGATATATTAAAATAACACATTTTTGAGTTCCAAGGTGGAGTTTCTCGTTAAATGTTCAGTCTTCTATTGTATACCACCTTTTGGTATATTTTAAGTTGGGAGTGTAGTCCATGATTTCTGTATTTAGGAAAATACTTTGTATTAGTATGTTATTTCTGTCTTTGAAGAGAGTCCAGGCTTGTTTAAAGATGCTCTGCACTCATGATGATGTTTTTGCTTTAAATAATGTCAGAAAGAGTGAGGCATTTATGAGTATATAGAAATAAAAACTTGTGAAGAAAATAGAGTTGACGTAATAACTATTGACTGCACCCTACACAGAGAAAGAAAGGTTTTACCTCAGTGTCCTTCAGTGAATCAGGTTGTCATATTGTATGGCATTAAAGCAGTAAGATGCTAGGTGGAGTGAAAGGTAGATGGAAGAAAGGAAGACTTAGCATTTGATAATTCATCTGTCTATTGGAAACAGATTGCCCTTACATATTCTACCAAGATTCTTTTTTGTCCTGACTACAGCATTGTTTTAAAATTCTAGTTGATTGCATGTTATATGACCCAGGTGACCAGGATTTGATCTGTGGAGGAGCCATGTAGGGAAGAAGTGGAATGAAGGGGCTTGGCCCACTCACCTCTCACTAGACAGGGAGGGTTGAAGGTGTTTAGGGAGTACATAGGAAGTGTGATTCACCTGGTGAAGGCAGTTCTGCTTGATGGCAGCATTCCTTGCAGAAGTGAGGGATTACCAGCATGGTCAGCCCATTGTAACCCCACCTTCCTTTGCTTAGGTGAGCATATGTGTGGACATATGGTCATAAGTAAAAACTCTTGAACCACTGCTGATTTCTACCTTAACTGATTACCCTTCTCATCGGAATCTCCCCCTCAGTGATAAGGGAACAAATGGGGTGACTGGCTGTGATGGAATTGATGGTCAGCAGGCATCAGTGGCACAGTGTATGCAAAAATTATATTGTGAGCTAATAGGAAGACTGGTCCTCGAAACTTTAGAAACTTGAGCAAAGCCAAAAGAAATGGGGGGTACAAAGGCCCCAAAATAGGGACACTTTTTAAATACTGCTCTTACAAACTTAGAAAGTTGATAGAATAACAAGTTTTGCATTATCTTAAGTAAATTGTCAGTAATTTGCCAGAAAACTGACATTTTATGAGGGACAGACAAAGATATAAGGCAAAAATGTGGACATTCTGCAAAAATGTAGAGAGTTGAGAGCTGTGCTGATGTGGTGATTACTGTCTAAGATTGAGATTGTATTGTTTTCTCAACAGTATGAAGAGGTTTCTAGGAACCAACTTATATAGCATATACTAAAATAGACAGGGTTTATATGATCTGCTCATGCAGAGTCAAATTACTGACCAAGAATATAGGTGTTTGAAAATTGGCAGTCCTCATATTCCAGGTATTTGTGGCATCCTGAAAATACACAAAAGTATTTATGATCCACCATTGCAACTCATTGTCTATGCCAAGGGCTCAAAAACCAATGGTGTAGCAAAAATATATTGATATAAAATTAAAGGACATTATGAGACATGAGAAGCATGTTTTAAGGATTCTTGGAAATTTTTGAGGAGTGGTAGCAAGGATCTGTTTGTTGACGACCTTTTGTTTGTCAGACTTGATATCAAAAATCTTTTCTCAATTGTCCCCCATGAACATGAACAGGTGGTTGATTGGTTCTTTAAATATTTGAATAAACTTGAGAACCTGGACAATAATGCCATTAATGTTTTAAGGGCCCTCGTTGAGGTTGTCCTAGAGAACAATTACATATTTTTCTAAAGTAATATTTATTAACAAAGGAAGAGGGTAGCTGTGTAGGCAGTATATGCTCCCATCATTGCTAATAATATTATTATGGCCTATTGGGAAACGCACTTTTGTGCTCTGTTTGGGCTTTAAGAATGGTTGTGTCCTATGTGGTCAATTTTTGGATAATATAATGTTATTTTGCAGAGATATAGAGGAAAGATTGGTTGAATTTTTTCAGCATATTAATAACACTGCTGGTTTCTTAAGGTTTACTATTGAAACTTCAAAACGTATTTTAAATTATTTGGCTGTAGAAATTAAGGATGTAATCAATAAGGAATTTGTATCCAACATTTATAGAAAGTCTACTTACTCTAATGGACTATTGCACTTTAATAGTTGTCACCGTAACCACCAAAAAAGAGCATCAGTTAAAGGTCAACTAATTAGATTAACAAAAATGGTCTCAATCCCCGATTTGTTTTATAAAGAGAGTGAAAAACTGAGATTTATTATTTATTACAAAGGGCTATCCAAATCGCTTCCTTAATAATATTTTTATAGACATATTCTAAATGATCCATGGTAGTTTATACCCCACTCTTTTGTTCTAAGGAAGGGGAGATGTTTCATAAGTGTGAACAAAGTATTATAGACCCTAATACACCTTACAGCAGTGTTAACCTACAATGGTGATGTGGGGGTGAATAGGTAAGTAGTGGAGAGAAACTGGAAGATTTTTGAAGTGAGTGGGATTGATCAACAGTTGATAGCAGAAGCTGCGTATATAATATATACGAAGGATTGATCTCTAAAGAATTATATAGAAAGAATGTGGAATGTTTCTTGGAATGCGTGGGTTAAGACAGGAACTTACAGATGTGGGAGGTATGATTATTGTCCCTTCATTAAGGAAGGTGAAGATGTCAGTATTACAGTATGAGATACAGTGCACTTTTTTTATTATTGTCATTGTCTTACTAAAAGAGTTGTTTATGTGGTTCTGCGTAGGAACTGTCCCTGTTTCTATATAGGTAAAACTGAAAAGCTCTCAAAGATAGAATCTGTGAACATTTATTTGGAACTAAGGTTAAAGATCAGCACAACACCCCATGGAAACAAATTCAGACACATATGGGGCATGAATTTAGGAGTTTTGTACTGGATGTTATTTATCAAGATTTGCGAGGAGGGTCATGGAGAATAAAATCAGAAAGCAAGGAAATGCAATGGCAGTTAAGGACACTCGCCACAGATCCTCATGCTCTAAATGATATTGTATCTTTAACAAGTGTGCTAAAAATGGTCTATTAATTCATTTTAATTTTGAAATATTTGTACAGTTCTTACTGTTCCATAACTGTTACAAATTTTATTAGAATTGTATGTCAATTTATTATCAGCCCATTCATTTTGTTTTATCAGTCAGTCAACTAGTAATGCTTACGTATTGATAGGGGAGGAGGTTTTATATAAAAACGTTGTAGGTAAGAATGTTTTTACCTCTGCTAAAGTCCCATTATTGTTTAGGGGCAAAAGTGCTATAATCAAATGTAGTTGTGTTCAAGAATGCTTTATAGGTTTTTAAGAGCAAAATTTCGTTTACTTGTAGTCTATTCGACCACATTTGCATTTAGTTTCTAGACTATGTTCTTTTATGGTTCAGTCAGACATGGTTGCAATTTGTACTCTGGAATTCTGTTGTATTTATACCATGGTCGGTTTGGTGTATTTGGTTCATCCGTGATTTGAGTCATCGTGGATGGCAGGTGCCGTCCCTTTGGTCAGGCTGGTTTGTTTGTTGCAGATTTAAGATTCCATCTTATATGGCATGTATATACACAACAAATTATATCATTTTCTATTGTCAAAGATTTGACCATAGATGATGTCTGGGGAAGGTTTACAGAATAGTCCTGCTTTTTATTTAAGGTGCTAAGGTGAACAGTTTTGAAGTGCAACACCAGATCATCCAAGTGTAGCTTGAATGGGTTGAGCATGCTAAGGATTTAAGGAGTGAAAGAGCAACATTTTTAATATTTGTAATATTTTGTTTGACTCCTCATGACAAATGTAGGAAGGAAATCAGTAACATAATCAGCCATAACTCCAGATAGAGAGAAGATTAGACAGTGATCTAATTGAGGGTACTGTTCTTCCCAGACATTGTCAGTCCTAGGGGATCAGTTGACTAAATCCATAAATTTACATTGCAGAATGACTACAACCATTATCTGGCGGTTTTCAGTCATTGCCAAGGAAACCTATAACTGTGATTTCAGAGCTGATATTTGTTGCGAGTCAGTGTAAAATGTTACCTGCATCTGTTACATGTCAAAACATGACGTATAAAGCAGCTTTGCTTTACTAATCTTGATATTTATTATCAAGGGCTTTCTTTGAAGAGACCTTAGTATTTGATGGTCAACAAGTAGCATGTCAGGTTTTCATGTTAAAGGATTGCCTCACCACCAGCAGCTTTGTGGTTCCTGCTAGCTCAAAGAATACTGTAACCAAAATGTGTGATTTCTTTGCTTTTGTCTTTCTGTTTCAGCCATGTTTCACAGACAGTAAGAGTGCCATATGCTGGTAGAACTGAAGTCGGCTATGGATTAGGTACATTTAATTATGCATACTCTGGTTTTGATATGAGCAATTTTGATACTTCCTTGCTTTGGATAAGTCATATTTTGATAGGTCAGTTCTAGTGTAGTTATTTACAAGATGGATACTGCCAGAGAGCAGCATTGAAATGGTTTCTCCCAGCATTATTTCTCCAAGTGTTTTGGATTTCAAATAAGGGAATGGAACGCATTCCCAAAGTTTAGGTACAGTTAGACTTCATGAAATTAGCATTGTTGCAATCTTTAATGTTAGCCAAGAGTGCTCTTCTCAGCCCCTGCAATATGCCCAGAATTGCCTCCTTCTGTAATTCATACAGTGTTACATGTACTGGTGGCATATCTAAGTATGGCTATAAATTCTTTTTATTAGACCTGTTGGTCGTACTGCTATTGGAACTGTCTGAGTATCTTTCTTCCACAAATCTCTAATTTCTGCCTGGAAATTGTGGTATTTTGTGACTGTGTTTGTACTGAAGACACTATAATCACTGGGACTGGCGATTTCAATGATGAATGCTACTTTTGTCTTTTTTCATGGACTACTGTTATGTGGTTTTCTTGTATGTGTTTTTTGAACTGTTGGTAATGGGTGATCCCATGTGATGTAAACTTCATCATTCTCTGTAATGCTTTTTGGCTCATGTTTCCGCTACTTCTTAGTTACCTCTATTCTGTAGTGTTTTATAATACCCAATGCAACAGTCTTGCCACATTATTGTGCCATGCCCTCTGTCATGAGTGCATCACACCCAACAACAAGATGTGCAACCTTTTCTATTTTATATATATATATATATATATATATATATATATATATATATATATATATATATATATATATATGGATCTATCTTACAACGTCGACAAGTCAAAACGCCGAAAACGAAATCACCGACACCACATAACCGACATTTCACAAACACGAAACCTCACATGCCCGACACACCATAATCCCGACAAGCAACAAACAAAACAAATCCCGGTCCAAAAGCACACACACAACACAAGCACACCAAAATCCTTACAAACCAACACTAAACCTCACATACACAACTACCTACAACCTTAACCCAAACCCTAACCCTAAGGTCCGCCACTATCGCACACTCACCTAACCCGCCTCTAACCCTAACTCACTTAACCCGCCTAACCCACAAACTATCACAGTCGCACACTTACCTAGCCCGCCTAACCCTAACTCACTTAACCCGCCCTAACCCACAAACTATCACAGTCGACACTTACCTAGCCCGCCTAACCCTAACTCACTTAACCCGCCCTAACCCACAAACTATCACAGTCGCACACTTACCTAGCCCGCGCCCTAACCCTAACTCACTTAACCCGCCCCCAACCCACAAACTATCACAGTCGCACACTTACCTTACTCGCACCCTACCGTCCGTCACTACCGCATACATCCACAGCCTTTTCCCATGTCGATGTTCTCAGCGTCGGGGTTTTGATCCGTCGGTCTTCTCCGTTTTCGATCTTCTGGCGTCGGTGTTCTCGCTGTCGGCGTTCTGACTTGTCGACGTAGTCAGATAGAACCATATATATATATATATATATATATATATATATATATATACACACACACACACACACACACACACATATATATACATACAGAACCTGCATTTGTCTGCTTCTTCCACCTTTTCTATTTACCTTTTAAATCAATATATATGTAGTGCACTGTCCTGGCCGCTATTATTATCCTTTCATTTTTTGGTTTAGATTCGCCTCTCCTTAGCCATTCCTGCATCAAATCTTGATCAGTATGTGATTGTTCCAATAAATCTGTATACTTACCACCATATTAATGGCTTTTTCAATTTTATTTCCTTCTAATCTTATTCTTTTCCTTATATTCTTTCTTTAGTTATTTGGCGCATTCAGTTGATGTCTGATTTTTGTCTACTTCTGGTTTGATTTCCGTTCCCACATGATGCTGATATGCTTTTACTAAACTAAGCAAAGATGTCATCTTGTACTTTTTCTCTTCATGTTTTACAATTTTAACTATATTTAGATCTGTTTGTAGATATGTATGCTGTCCTGCAATCGCAGATCTATACATGCAGTCAATTTTGAGGAGGTCCCTACCTCCTTCCAGGTGAGGAATTTATAAAATTGGTCTACACCAGAAGTGTCCAACCTGCGGCCTTCAGAGCTCTTCCATGCGGTCCCCAACCTCTAACTGCAACATCGATGTACGCATGCCCCAAAACACTTTTTTTGTTTTGTGTTTTTTACCCCTGTGACCTATAACTCTGTCAGTATGCGCATGCACCAAAGCACCCTTTAAGTTTTTATTTTTTTGCACCAAAGAAGGATCTGTGTGTTCGCACCATGATTTTGTGCCAAAGAATCGGTGTCTGTGTGTGTGTGTGTTTTCGCTGAAGAGGGACTCGTGTATGGATTTGCTGCCATTGCCTTTGAAAGGGACAACACTTACCTGTGTTTATAGGCAAGTACGGAGTGAGTGAGTACATGCATGAAAGCAGAATGTTTGTGTATGTGAAATTAGAAGTGTGTGTGTGTGTGTGTGTGTGTGTGTGTGTGTGTGTGTGTGTGTGTGTGTGTGTGTGTGTGTGTGTGTGTGTGTGCATGACAGAGAGACACATGCACAAAGAGGCTAATGATGATCACTCTACCTACTGAACACAAATAAGTTAGCTCACAAATATATCGTACAGTAAAAGTACACTTTCCTTAAATTGTGGTTTTCCCTGACAGAGTGTTGCATTGAGTATGAAATCGTACCTCTTAACTGTATGGATTTTTGCTTCATCTTCCAATTTGTGTCTTTTGCTTAGGAAGTAAAATTAGTCATCCAAGGTAATGCAGTTCCAAGGAGTAAGAATGAGACATCAGCCTAGGGTTAATGGGTCAGTAGTGGATTGACTTTATGGGACTGTAGCATATAAAGTTGAATTGTTTTTTTCTGACAAACAAAAAAGCACCCAGTATTGTTTTGTCATTGGTGGGTTCTAAGCAGTGGCAAATTGAACAATAAGTATAGCTTTGGTGGATCATCAATACTGGCAAATCAGGTGGGCACAATGTCATTTTTTAAATGTTGTGAGTTTTAGTGTGTGCATGTTTTGGGAGGGCTGCAACCAGTAGATGATTATTAAAGACAGACTTACGGGCTGTGGAGAATGTGTTGGTTTCATAACCTGATACTTGGGTACTAGGCATGCCAAAAGTACATTTTTTAAGACATGGCTTCTTTCCATTTGCAGTGGATGGATATTTACATTTAATGGACAATGCTAGCAGTATGAGTGTGGGTCCTGTAGGGATCTGGAGGATGCCAAGTCTACCACTGCCAATGTCTTGTAAAGTGACCTGGAAATGGATATTGGGATGTTACTGAAAAAATACAGTAAGTGGGCTTAGAAATATAGTTTAATTAAACAAAGTGCACTTGCAATTCGCAGGCCATAATTTAATTTATTTCAGGTAGTCCAGATCCTGGTAGATTGTATACCATTTGACTTAATTAGGAAGAGCTGTCATTCTGGGGAAATAAGCAGCCCTAGTTTCAATGAAATCTTTGTGGTTGTTTGCAGGTAGGAAGTTGCAGGATGTGGATGCAATGTGTTTTATTTATTATTTGTAATGCATTTGTCATTTCAAAGCATGGTTTTCTTTGTTGCAATAGAAGACAGGATTGTATGAGCCATATAATGCTTAACTGACAATGATGGGTTAGAAAGATTATAAGTGACGTGTAATGTTTGCAGCTTCAGTCGTTTCAGTGGTGTCTGTGACGCATAACTATTTTTGGGCCTGTTTCCCACTTTTATTTTTCTCTTTCTCCAGATTTCTTGCTCTAAAGTTGAGAGATATGGTTCCATACTAAATCAGAAGGTTGTATTTAACTTGGAAGACTATTCAGCATATTTAGTGAAACAGAGCCTTTTTGATATCTCTGCTTATTTCCAGTATAAACTGCCACGTAACCTTGCAAATAACTTTCTTATTAAGCTACTTTAATTCTTTTGGAACTGACAAGTATGCTTAATTGGTTCGGATGTAAGCATAGAGTGCTAATGTGACAGCTCAATAAACTGTCAGTCTGTGAATAACTTCTGCACAAATTAAAATGTCTGAAATTCAAATGGCTTTAGATTGGAGGGAAGTTATATGTTTACTCCGGTTTACCTTCACATGTGCGTTCTGCACACGGGCGAACAGCAGATGTTCGAAAGGACATTTGCAAAGTTCGCAAATGTTGAATGCAAAATGCTTCGAATGTGCAATGAGCGAATGCACAGTGCCATTTACTCATTGCAGATTCGACATTTTGGTGCGGATTGCACTGTAGTGGGGATTGGAAAATGGACCCTTTCCCCATTGTAGTGTGATCACGGAGTTAGTATATTAAAGTTGGGGAGTGGGGCTGCAGGGGGGCTTGCCCTCCTGCATTACACTTCATTACATTATGTATGCGACTTTTGTGTTCGAAAATCAGCGAATCTGCTTTTCGATTTGCTGATTTTCGAACATTGGAAACTGTCGCGTTTTTTTGTTTCGTGCTTACGATTTGCTCATATGAGCAATCGCACGAATGATTTTCATCCATGTAAAGGTAAAGCATTTGGAGTATGATCTTAGAGAGTTTATGGATTTTGTATTGATTTACTTTTTGCTAATTTATTGATGGTCCTTTTGGTGGTGGGAAATTCGATGGATGAGTCCATCTCTAGTATGATTTTTTTTTTCAGATATTTTGACTTCCAGACAATTTAATTCAGTGAGTGTGTGTCATGTGACTACTGAGGTTGCCTATTTTAGAAGTAGGGGCTCCTTTTGTGAGTGTGTGTGTGAGAGTGAGATTTAATATGTATAGGTTCATAGATTGGTACTGGGCTATCTGCCCGAAGGCATATATTAGCCCAACCGCTTTGTGCGGTATTCACCCCCCCCCCTTTAGTAGTTCCCTAGACCCTTGTACTAGCAGCTAGTACCCATGGCCCCTATCTAGTAGTGCTGTTGGTGTGATCCCCGGTGTGAACTTTCTGTTACCCATCCACTCATCAAGGTTCCTCTTGAAGAGTGATAGTGAGGGGCTCTGTCTTATGTAGATCGGGACCCTGTTCCATAGTAAGGGAAGTCTCTGCGAAGGGAATCTATCCCCCCAGCATGTTCTATTCATTGTTGTGTTGACGTTTATATCCCTAGAGCGTGTAGCTCGAGTAGATTTGGTTTTGCTAAGATGGAGCATGTTCAACAATTCTGGGTATACTGAATATATTTTTGCAAAGGGAATTCTTAGTTAAATAGGCCCCTCTTCCTGGGCAAGTAGACTTGAGTAACCAATATTAGATCTTAGCCATCCAGTTAGGAAAGTTTAGTATGTGGATTTTCCAACCGGTTTGATGAAGGCTATGCTACTTACTCAAGGAGTACAGTCATGGCTATCCATCCAGTTGTCGTGTTGCTGAACTACATTGTTTGATAACGAGAGGAGCTTTTTACAGAAGTTGAAGTTTTTGGGTCAAGAATCTGTCCATACAGAGTGGCTTGTTTATGTTGCAGTGAAGGCTATGGTCTTTATAGTGAGTGTTTTAAGTATAATCTGTATTTCTAAGGTGGAGGAAGTTTCTTAGTCTGGAAAGCAAGCCAGTGATGAAATTTATAGGGGCCACTGAGAGGTAGAGGAAAGCAAGAAGCATTTTAGTCTGTTTGGATAACTAAGTGAACTTAGTACTTTGACCTTTTTTGTCAGAAATGGTTGTAGTGTTTCTTTTGGCCGGGTGTTTTGCTGAGGCACATGCCAAAAGCGGCTTTGCACTCAGTAATGGCTCTTATAAAGGAAGAATACAGGGATATTATGACCTCCTTGTCCCTGGATGAGATACCCTTACTAATGAGGTGGGCCATGTAAAAAGCCTTCCATAGAAAGAAGACAACATGGTGGTCAAAAGTCAGGTTTCTATCAACCTGGGTGCCAAAGTACCTCAGGACTGATTGCGTGCCTAGAACATTGTTATTAATGTGATAATTTGTGGGGATATCACTCTCCCCAAAGGAGATGATGATGATGCATTTTTGGCATTTAGCTTGAGGCCATGTTTCTGGCACCAGTCATTTATTTAGGTGAGACCCTCTTTTAGCTTATTTAGAATTGTTTTATTAAGTCAGTAATGTGAATTCTTTACTTTATTGCAAATGTGTTGTCTTATTTTTGTGGATTATAGTATTGTAGGGCTGCTAATGTTGACATCTTACGTAGTTGGACTGCTGGAGTTGTTTTCCCAGTGAGAAATGCTAGTGCAGTATTGAATATCTGTTTATTTGTAAAAAACAAAATTTATATATATATATATATATATATATATATATATATATATATATATATATATTTATATATATATATATATAAAACTAATATGTTAGAGTTAACTGTTAGATTAGAGAATTAGAATTAGAATTTTAAGACAAATATTAGCCATTTATTGCATTTATTCATTGTTCAAATGCACCTACAGTACAACCAGGAGGTCGACTTTGGTCACCCGTGACAGCGAAAGAGTTAACTATGTGATATATTTTAAATGCGGCCCCAAAACAATTTCTGTTCACTCAGCGCGGCCCTGGCAAGCCAAAAGGTTGGACACCCCTGGTCTACACTGACTTTTATATATTATTTGATAAGCATGAAGCATTTTCTTGTTTACTTGTCCATTTGATCCAGTACATTTGGGAGCCAGTCAGTCACCCCAAAAATGTAAGTTAGAACAGGAATAGCAGATTGATTCTGTATTACTTGTAGTCTTCTGAAGCATTCCTTACTGAGTTTTATTCTCATTTGTTCATGTTTTATTGCTGATCCTTCATCTATTCCAAAATATTTATACACTTCCTCCTGCTCAAGTTCCTTTATACCACAGTCCTGTCCCAGATTAATATTTTCTTGGTGCTGCAGCTTTCCTGTTTTAAATGTTGCTTTTATACAGTTATGAACGTCAAATGTCATTCTTATATCATCTGAGAAAATTTTAACAATTTGTACTTTTAACTCCTCGTCTGATGAACTGAAATCATGTGAAAAAGCAGATGTGAAGTCTTTAAAAAAAGATTGTTTTTTAGGAGTCAAACTGTAACCATAGTTTAGTCGATTAAGAAAATAGTTTAATGGGTTAATGGCAAGACAAAACAGCAGCAGTGACAAAGAATCACCGTAGAATATTCCCTTTGAATTTTTATCCCTAGAATAAGGGTCTATATTAAATCAGTGAACGCTTAAAAAAGCGAACGCTGATTTATCGACCCCATGTAAGCAAAAACTTACAGTCCCGAACACTCAGAACAGCAAATTTTTTCCCAGGGAAAAAAATCGCTCTTCCACAAAAAATAAAAATAAAAACTTCAAAACATTACATAAAGTGGGGGGCAGTGCCCCCCACAACCCCCTACTTAAATATACCAACTCCAAGATTGCACTACAGTGACGAAAATGGCAAAGGAACGGAGGTGGCCAAGCGATTTCTTTCCCAGGGAAAGCAATCGCTTATATGCCGTTTCACTGTTTGTGCTTTCAAGTTCGATCAAGACGCATTCAAAGGACTGCGTCTTCAGTTATATAATAGGAACCCTAGAATAATAATTTTCCCTTTGTCGTGGCTTAACTGCAAAGTAGTTTCGTATTATGTCATGGTCACAGTAATCAGAAGAGGAATGCTTACTGAAAACAGTACGACCATACCCAATCTGTAAGCACCCCCCAAGCTCTTGACTTAAAAAGAAAAAAAAAGTCCGTTCCTTCTACTGGTACATCAACTAGGTGGCAGATGCATGATCCCCCCTTTGCTGCAGCTATTCAGATCCCATTTCTGTTCCTTGCCCATGACTTTAATAAAAAAAATGTAATTTCTTTGTCTAAACTTTAGCAAACTGCTTACTACAAATGGAGCAAACAGTTGCTGTAGTTTATACCTTTCATGCATGGAGTGCTACAGCGCTCAGGTTTTATATATTTATTTTAAAAACACTTGTCTTTTAAACTGTAGCAAACTGCTTGCTTCAAATGTAATAAACAATTGCTACTGTTTAGACTGCACATGGAGTGCTACAGCACTTAGGTTTGACCCTGAATGGAGTACCAGCTTTTAAAAGCTGGTATTGCACTAAAGAACGATTGGGGTGATGCAGACCCTAACATTTTGCACACAGGGCAGTTGCCTCACTCGCCCTGGCCTAGCTATGCTATTGAATGCAAGTAATTGATCAATGTAGGGTGTATGTTATACATCTGTAAGCATTCCTTCCATGAATGTGGAATGCTGTCAAATGCTTTTTTGTAATCTCTCCATGCCATTCTTAAATTCTTCCCCTTTTCACAGTTCTCTGTTATGACTTTATGTAGCAACAAATAATCCTGTGTTCCATACAGCTTTCTTTTGTTACCCATTTGTTATGTTCAAAAGGGTCTTCATTAATATTTCTTCAAAATATACCTGTTTCATCTTTTGTTTTTGTGGTGTTTCTGTTCCATTTTTTTTTAACCAGTTCCCTATTAAACCTTTTTGGGTCATCACTGAATTTATTATTTTGCACTTTTCTTTTGTATTTATTTGCATGTCTTCCAGTTTTTTCTGTCTGTGCTAATTCTTCTTCTTCTGGCTTTTCCCGGTTAGGGGTCACCACAGCGATCACTTGTCCACTCATGATTGGCAGTGGAGTATTTATGGTGTCGAGTTGCCAGCCTGGCACCCAACCTTCCACAGAAGGCACACCCACACATGCACTCACGCCTAGGGCCAATTTAGAGTGTCCAATCCACCTACAGCATGTCTTTGGGATATGGGAAGAAACCGGTGCACCCGGAGGAAACCCACGCGACCACAGGGAGGACATATAGACTCTGCACAGAAGATGTGCTAATATTTTTTTATTTATTATTGGCAACTGTGTATTATGATAGATCTTTGTCTGTTTTGATGTTGTGCTTTAACCTTTACCACAGCTCAAGATTCCTGGATTTTGTCAATGTAAACAACCTGGAACAGCTAGTATGCACACCTACCGGGGTGCAAATATCCTGGATCTGGTACTCACAAATACAAGGGAATAGTTCATACCAACTGTGTAATGTCCACATTGGTCAGTTCAGATCACAAAGCGGTAACCCTTGAAATAAATATAAAAGCTGAACTCCGAGCAAACCTCAGAAATTTTATGAAGTTTTCCACGGCTAACTAGCTTCTATTAAGTGAAGGCATAGCTAAATTCCAAGCTTCCCCAAACTCAGTGAACATGGTGGCCTATGCGGAAGTGTTTATGGAAACCCAGTGCAAGCATGTAAATAACTGCATAGAAACAGCGGTACCAAGCCAAAATAAACTTGGGACAAATTCCAAAAACAAGCCCCTTTGGTGGATTCTCATTATAATAAACAGGTTATAAAACAAAAGAAAGTAAATTCTGTCCAAAAATTGGAAGGATTATGCCCAAAAGACAAAAAACAACTCACTCACCACCCTCAACAAGCAACTCCGAGAACTAATCAAGTCCTCCAAAGCCAACTTTGAGGCACGTATATCCTCCCAGGCTAAGGACAACCATAAGGCATTTTTCAGTTATGAATGCAACCTTAAAGGGAACACCGAACAATCTGCTGAACTAACAGTAAATGGAACTTCCTTTACTGAAATGGAGGATATAGCAAATTTGCTGGCCCATAAATTTCTCTCCAGTTTCACCCCCTATCACCCCCAGTATCCCCTCCTGGAAATACCCTCTACCATTTCTCCTCCAACTTTCACTAAAGAAGTGTTCTTCATTATCTGTTCCCTTTTCTATATTTTTCTAACAGTGATACTTCTTGTCTTAATTGCTTTATAGTTTTCTCTTTTTGTCACTTTCATGATGGCATTTTACTTGTTCCTTTCCTTTGTTACACTGATTTGTTATTTTCTTGGTGTGGTAATGCTTTAGCCATTATTAGTTTAGCTGCACAGTAATGTATCATGTTTACTTCTGTTATATCACATGAATTTCTCTTAGTAGTCTTGATTACTTTGTTCATAGGTTCAAAGGTTCATAGGTGAATACCAGGCTAGCTGCTCTGAAGAGCCATTTTAAGCC
Organism: Protopterus annectens; assembly: GCF_019279795.1. Lineage (NCBI taxonomy): Eukaryota > Metazoa > Chordata > Ceratodontiformes > Protopteridae > Protopterus > Protopterus annectens. Next base: position 296,403,449 of record NC_056744.1, read on the forward strand.
TAGCTAATTACCCAAGGTCAGAATCAAATCTTGTATCTTATGTTTATGAGATGATGACCTAACCAATTATCTGTTTTACCAGTTTTCTAATATGTTGGATTTTATTTGCTTTTTATAATCTATTTCTTTTGTCTGTCGTAATATTTCTATCCATTTCTGTTAAATCAAGCAGGTCTTCCCGTAGATCATTTTCTTCTTGACTGAGACTATCTTCTTTGCTCTTTTTTTTTTTTTTTTTTTGGATGTGGAAGTTTATTTGGTGTGATTACATCAGTTGCCATTTTGCTCTCTGTTCTTTGAAAGTATTCTACAGAAAGTTCCAGAGCTTCCTGCTGTGACATATCCTTTACAGATGCACCCTACTTCGTCTGCTGCTCTTTCATATGGGAGCCCATTAGTCTGTCACTTCACAACATTACCTGTGTCACAGTTGCTACTGTTACCTGCTACAGTTGCTACCGATGTTCATCGTGTTACCCTGCTGCAGTCATCACACTTGGGTTATCCTGCCGTCAGGTGGTGCCGCAGTCGGCCGGAATTCCAAAGTCTTGGTCTGGCGTCGGTTGCTGTCGCTTCTTCCCTGACGTCAGAGCGCCAGGGTATATCAGAGGCATCCAACGCCATTTTCTTCAGTCTTTCTTGCCGTGCGTTGCCCAAAGCAGAAGCAGTTCGCAAGTGCCGGTCGGCCGACACCTGAGATTTTCTAATCGAGTTTCAGTCCGAAGTCTTCAAAGCTAAGTAGCCCGTTGGGGAACCATTTCTTGCCTCAGTCCGATGTCAGAAAAAGTTAACAATTGCATTTCTTGTGGGAAGCAAATACCTCATAAGGACTTTCATTCTTTTTGTATACCTTGCCTAGCCCCAGACCACGACGTCACTGGTTGTCGGTTTTGTGCTAGGTTCAATAAGCGAACTATAAAACGACACTTTGATTTCGCACGACACTACTTCGGTAGAAAATTTAATTACACTATGCCGTCGGAGCAACCGACTACCGGCGTGCATAAGAAACGCAAAGATAAAGACATGTGGCCTAGACCCAAGCCAGACTCCGAGGCCTCAACTGGGCCGGTCGCCGGTTCTCCAGTTTTCAGTGAGGTGCCTACGCAGCCCCTGGCTACCACTGAATTGGATCCCCAGACCGCTTTGGATCCCCCAGCAGAGAGTTCTAGGCCGACGCAGCCACTTTCTTTAAGCCCTACCGACAACATTGCAGTAGGGGAAGCCGGTGCTGTAGAAACACCTTCGGTTTCTGAAGATGTCTTCAGACCGACTACTCTCACCATAAAATCTTATGCTAAGCTTAAGACACCTCTAAAACCAAAAAAGCCTACATTTCAGTCTCCAGGTCAGGGCCCTATGCCTAAGAAACAGATGCTTAAAATGGCTGAAGATTTGATTTCTTTGGTCAGGGGTTCCCAATCCCCCCCCCCGACAAAAGGCCTAGACAAGAGGACGATTATGCCTCCTCTGATCAAGTGTCTGTTTCCTCAGGCTCCTCTGAGGAACAGGATTACTCCTTTCCCCCTTATGAAGATTCTGATGCTGAAGACTCCATTCCCTCAGCTTCTCCCCCTTAAGATTATTCCTTTGGGGAAACCTTGCATACCATGAGGGAACATTTCCACTGGGAAGGTCAGGACTACTCTGACTCAAAGAAAAGGCTCAGAGAGTTTCTTTTACTCCCCCAGCACAGACCACTTGCTATCCCCCCAGTTTTGGACATTGTGGATGATGTTTTCTTAGAATCTAGTCTAAATCCAGATTCTCTGCCCCCTGCTCCAGCCAAACCTGATAGATACTACAGAGTGCCTGACTCACACAAATTCCTATACAAAAGTCCTGTTGCTGATCCAGAGACAATCTCCCAGAGTCCCAAAGGGACTAAGGCTTCTATGGCTAAAAATCCTGTACACTCAGAAAGGGACTCCAGAGCACTAGATAGGTGGGGGAAGAAGGTTTACACCTCAGCTGCTCTAGCTATGAGAGCACTAAATTGTCACTTTCACATCTTAAATACCAGCAATTCCTAATGTCTCAAATAAAACAAAAGATGGGCACGCACCCTCAACAGTCTGAATTCAAGGAAATGCAAGATCTGTTGCATGCAGCTGAACAGGTGGGCAAACATACTTTACAATGTGGTTTTGATGCCTTGGAAGCTTCCTCTAGAGCAGCTGTTACTGGGTCTGTTATACGTAGGCATGCTTGGTTAAAGGAACAAACTCTGCCTGATCATGTTAAAGCAAAGTTACTGGATGCACCCTTACAGCAGGATGTCTTATTTGGGGTTAAAGCAGAGGAGGTTTTAAAGAAAATGGAGGATAAGGCAAAATCTATGCAGACGGTCAAAGATTTCTTACAGGTACAGCCCCCACACTTCAGCAGAAACTGGCCAACAAAAAATTGGTCCTTTCCAGCTTCTGACAGACTACAGAGGGGTAAATACAGGTGCCCAAGGGGCAGAGGACAAGCACAAATCCCTTAAAACCTTGCCAATGGGGCACTGCAACACAGAAGGGAGGAGAAGACAGGTCCCAAACTACTAGAAGACAAACACAATGACTTAAACCTCAAACTGCCAAGCAAAACTCTCTTGGCAGCTCCCTTGTGAGGAAAATTAGCACTTTTTGCAGACAACTGGTGCATCATCACAAAGGACAAATGGGTCCTAGACATTATCTCACAAGGATACAGATTCCATTTCACACCTTGCCAAGGATAAAAGGAATGCCAAACCTGCCACAAAATCAATGGGCAGAGGCACAAAAACAAATTACAGCTCTCATGGACATGAGAGCCATTCAACTGCTACCTACACAGGAGCAAGGCCAAGGATTTTACTCAAGGCTCTTTCTAGTCCCCAGAAAGGACAATGCTTGGAGACCCATTCTGGACCTTTCAGTTTTAAACACCTTCTTGCAAGTACCCAAATTCAAGATGCTAACACTACAGCAGCTTCTTCCCATGTTGGGCAAGAAAGCTTGGCTAGTAACGTTGGACCTCAAGGAGACATACCTGCATGACCCTATCAGACAAAATTGCAGAAGATACCTCAGTTTCATTGCAGGTTCAACCCATTACCAATTCTCTGCACTGCCCTTTGGCTTATCTACTGCGCCCAGGGTCTTCACAAAATGCCTGGCACCAGTAATTGCATACTGCAGACTAAGAGGAATTCAAATATACCCATACCTGGATGACTGTGTCATCCAAGCAGAAAGCAAGGACATTCTCTTACAACACCTGGCTTTTGTAAAACATCTTCTAAGTTGCCTAGGGTACACAGTAAACGAAAAGAAATCAAAACTAATACCCTCACAAAATATGACATTCCTGGGTGCCAGCTTGAATACAACAGCCCAGATGGCTTATCTGATGCCAGACAAACAACTACAATTAACTCAGTACTTCAGAACAATGGCAACAAAGACCCAACTCCCTGCAAGAAAAATTCTGCAGGCCTTGGGCTTCATGGCATCTTGCATACTACTAATACCATTTGCAAAACTATGAGGAAATTACAATGGTACCTAAAAAGCATATGGACTCAACACAGCCACAGCTTGGAAACAATGATACCTCTCATTCCCTGCCTTCTACAGGAGTTTCTATGGTGGTCACAGGCATGTCACCTCAACAAGGGTCAGCCTTTCACCCTGCCCCCAGCCAGGCAAACTATGACAGCAGATGCATCGGACTATGCCTGGGGGGCACACATGGCAGGATGGTGCGTTCAAGGCATATGGACTGCAGATCAAAGGAATCTGCACATCAGTCAAAAAGAAATGTTAGCTGTACAAAATGCTCTGACAGCCTTCAAGGACCTCTTACATCCAGGAGAGCTTATCATAAGGACAGACAACACACCACAGTAATGTGGTACATAAACAAACAAGGGGGCACACACTCCTACCCTCTATGCAGGCAAGCAATGACCTTGTGGAACACAGCATTTGCTTACCAAGTTCAATTACAAGCTCAGTTCCTGCCAGGAAAAAAGAACACATTGGCAGACGACCTAAGCAGAAACATCATGGATCCCCACGAGTGGAAACTGGATCTGCAAGTATTTGCAGTGATAGCTCAAAAATTGGGGCTCCCAGACATAGACCTCTTTGCCAGTCCTCAAAACTATCAGCTAACTAAATTTTGCACAAGGACTTATCACCATCAAGCTTGGAAAGTGGACGCACTCTCATTCAGTTGGAAAATGCTAACAGTATATGCCTTTCCTCCATTACCCCTTCTCACAAAGGTGCTACTGAAAGTCAGGATGGAGAGACCCCGAATGATACTCATTGCCCCAGACTGGCCACGCCAGCACTTGTACCCACTATTAAGGAATATGGCCCAGGGCCCACCATGGATTCTACCACAAATTACCCACCTGCTCACACAGCAAGACAATCAGATTCTACACAGCCAGCTCAAAACCTTAAACTTGGCTGCATGGCAGATCACCTAAGCAGCCAGCCAGCTCCTCTCTCACAAGCTTTTATGGATGTTATTCTGGAGGCCAGGAGGCCCAGCACCAAGAAAGCCTACTCAGACAAATGGACAAGGTTTTGCGCCTGGAACCAAACTAAAGGCCAAAATACCCTTCAACCAGACATACCTCAGATTCTGCAATATTTAACTCAGATGTTACACAAAGGGCTTTCTTTTTCATCTATTAAAATCCACGCCTCAGCTATTTCTGCTCACTACAACACGGATCCTCCCTTATTTTCACATCCACTTCTAAGGCAGTTTCTCAGAGGGGCCAAAAACATTAGGCCTCCCAGGAGAGCACCAACACCTACTTGGGACCTCAACTTTGTTCTGGAAAAACTCACGCTACCTCCTTTTGAGCCAGCCTTCTCAGCTCACTTAAAGTTTATATCATGGAAGACTGCCCTGCTGCTAGCAATTACTTCAGCTAGAAGAGTTTCAGAGCTTCAGGCACTAATGGCAGTAGAGCCTTTCCTCATTTTTCATCAAGACAGAGTTTCTTTACGATCTAACCCCTCCTTTATGCCTAAGGTGGTATCCAGTGTGGCTCTAAATCAAACCATTCATTTACCCACCTTCTTTCCAAATCCACAGAACAAAGGAGAAAGACTCCTGCATTCCTTGGACATTCACAGGCAGCTACGTTACTACTTGAATAAAACTAAGGTTTTCAGAAAATCTGACCAGCTTTTTGTATCCTATGCTACAGCATCAAAAGGAAAGGCTATCTCAAAACAGACCATTTCCAAATAGATAGGATATTGCATACGTTTTTGCTACACCCACCATGGAAAACCAGTTCCTGCTACCATAAGGCCCCACTCTACCAGGGCAGCAGCTACATCTACAGCCTTCCTCAGGGGGGTGCCAACCAAGGATATTCTGGAACCTGCAACTTGGAGTTCAGTACACACCTTCACCAAACATTACCATTTACCACTTTACTCTAAGACTAGAGCTGGCTTCGCCACTGCAGTTTTGCAGGGCCTTCTAGCCTCCTCTAACCCTGTTTGACTCCACCTCCCATCCTTAGCTTTGGGATTCTACCCAAGTGTGATGATTGCAGCAGGGTAACACGATGAACATAGTACAGTTTTGTACCTACCATAAATGTAGATGTTCGAGTGTATACCCTGCTGCAGTGCAGGTTACCCTCCCTCCATCCCCTCTGAACTAGCTGAACTTATCTCTACCACTCTATTCTATACTACCTCTGTGGTGTATTTGCTTGTGCCTAAGGCTTTTGTTTTATTTTTCCATATAGCTATATGTATATATATATATTTTCCCTACCTATTAGGGGCACCTGACATCTGTGGCAGGAAAAACTGAAGAAAATGGCATCAGATGCCTCTGATATACCCCTGGCACTCTGACGTCAGGGAAGAAGCGACAGCAACTGACACCGGACCAAGACTTAGGAATTCCGGCCGACTGCGGGACCGCCTGACGGCAGGATAACCCAAGTGTGATGACTGCAGCAGGGTGAACACTCGAACATCTACATTTATGGTAGGTACAAAACTGTACTTTTCCTGCTTCTTCCCTTACTGTGCAGCTTCAACTGGACTTTTGTATGGGTCTTGTACAGAAATCTCCAGAGCAACACCATCTGCCAAATCTTCTTCAGATGCCTCACACTCCACTTGCTACTCTTCAAATGAGGGGCACATTGTTTTATCATGCTGCAACATTGCCTGTGTTTGATTCTCCACATTAAATCCTTCACTTTCAGATAATCTATAATTTTATTATCTCTTTGTTTACCTTCTGCCTTACTAATCCCCTTTTCTATATTCCCCTTTTATTTTCTTATTTTTTTGTATCATGAAATTTTCCATATGTGGATGCTTTTATGTGTATTTCTCTTCAAATGCCTTTGGAGCTGTTTTTTTGTATTGATCAGTTTGACTTTCTCTTTTGCATAAATATTACCATACGAGATCTCCTTTTCTTTCCCATGTCCATGTTTCTTTTTTATACCGTTCAAAAATCTCTTGAGTTTATTTTTTCTGACATCCTCTGTTTCTTTTTTAAGGTGGCCCAACATTTTTTAATCTCTGTTATGTTTTTCATGGATCTGTTGTATTAATGAACACAAATATTTATTTGTAGTTTTTGACAGTTTTTAATGTGCAAGTAGTTTTCTTTCTAATTTTCTCTTAATCTTTCTGCATCTCCCTTATCCGGAAATTCTGGGCTTCTTGTGTAATAACAATATATAATTTCTTCCTTATCATTTTATTAGTCCACTTCCTTCTACCACAGGGGGGCATTCACAACCTGAGCCTGGCCTAACCCAGTGTTAGGAATGTTTCCATGTCCTGCGGATTCTACAGTGCCTTTTTTCCAGTCCTGGCATCAGTGCATATACCAGGCATGTGTCCATGCAGTATAGGAGGTTGGCCAAGAGATCTCAAGTATTATTAATTTGGACCTTTTCCTACATTTGATTTTCTTTCTTATTTTCCTTCAGGAGTGATGTACTTAATATAAATCCAGCTGCCGAAGTAATCAATTGTAAATGAAACATTAGGACATATTGTTAATGAGTTCCTGGCATGTTGATGATACAGTGTTCCTTTAATGGGATGTGTGAACCGATAGTGGTGTTCATAGCGACACTGAAAGCTTGTGAACAATCTTCCTAGAGCATGACCTGTTTGACATGTTGCCAAATTAGTGGTTGTAAGGAGCTTGTTTTTGATTGTAGGACAAGGAATAGGGGGGCCACCATGGGTATGTATGACCACCATCAAGGAGGGAGGGAAGGAATTTGGGCCTACAGTTAATTTGAAGTGAGCCCTCCTAATGTGAAGGCTGCTAAGTCTCCAGTAGGAAACCGAGAGCAGATGTGGTATTCATGGGGACTGGCTGTTGAAGGGGGCTCACCAAGTAGAGTACAAGGAGTCTTTTGTCAGTGCTGTCTTATTTTTAGAGGCAGTAGAAGCAACAGTTTGAGAGGTTGTCTGGCTGTATGCATCATAAAAAGTCCTTTGCTGACTAAGGAAGAGATCAGTGCTCTGAGTTATCTATTGCATGGTTCCAGATATTTCTAAGACCCCATGGTCATCTTCTGTGTAGCCTTGCATAGGGAACTAGGAGAATGCAAAACAGTAATATAATATACAGCTTTAGGTACAGTCCTGCTGTTGAGAGAACCTTTCATCACATTCTGATTTTTAACATTGGTTTTGTTGCGGTAGAATGACTCTCATTTGAATGTAATCAGCTAGCTGACCAAAAAGCAAATACTGGGTAACTGGGGTTTTAAGTAATTGCCTTTTTCATGTCTGCAGAATCACTGTCATTCCCACAGCCAAACATGTCTTCTTACAACTACATGGTTCATCTGAAGGAGGCATCTGTTGTATCATGAAGTGTATAAGCACCAGTATTACCTATTCTTTGTGTTATCTGATTCTGGGAGCTATAGTAAAGTCTTCTGTATTTTGTCCAGAATGGAACTGTGACACACAATCATATTATTTAATGCTGTTTGGTCAAAGATTGATGTTGACTTGGCAAAGGAAATTTCAGCAAGTAACAGTACTATGAAATGAAATCACTTGCCTTAGCCTCTGCACCATTTCCCACACCCCTAAACTTTTATGTACAAATTTCATTGTCACACAGCAGTGGGGAAAATGCACACTCCATTACTGCTGAAATGACTTTCATCAAGATTACTTTGTGATATCAGCACATGTTGAAAGTGCTTTTTTATTCATGTCTAGCTTCCTTGATCAAGTTAATGGATGTATATAGTTCTTGCCTTACCTCCCAGGAACCTTAATTCTGCATTAAAAAGTAGTGTGTGTAGGTGTATGAACTTTCTAGATTGTGATATGGATTAAAGTGGCAATTGGTATAGGCTTTCTAGACTGTAATGTGAAATGGAGAGAGAGAGGGAGAGATGGTGAAATGCTCCACCTTATATGTGTTATAATGATCTTCTCATGGATTCAGAAAGAAGAGAGAAAGAGATGGTGGAGTGATACTCCTTATAATTGTTGTAAAAGTCTTCTAGTGGATTCAGAAAAACCCCATCGCTCGCAGTAAGATCTGCAGCCAAAAGGGACTGCTTCCGTAATGTGGGAAAATGCAGTTCAGAGATATGTTAGCTGCAATGAAGAAAGACCTCATTTTTTGCTAGTTTGCATGCCTCTGAATTTTCTGCCACAAGTGCAAATCAACACTTTCTTGAGAAAAGTACCACTTGTGATACATGAATCGCATTGTTGCAAGCACCCCCCATTCACTGGTCTCACAGATATGCACATATGCAAGCATAGACAAACACCTTGATACCTCTTACCTGTCCCTTAGTGCACTTCACATCCCACTGTATCATCTTATTTTTGCCCCTGCCCTTGTAAATCACAGATCCTTACACTTGACGACGCATTGTTTCTTCTTATTTTGGTCCCTGCCTTCATAAATCGGGGATCCTTATACTCACTGAATAATGACAGACTTTCATTTTTCTTCTTATTCGTACAGTGCATTGTGGTGATAGTTCTATTACTCTACAGACTTTTTCAGTGAGTCCAAGTAATAGTTTAAAAATTTTCCCTGGATGTCGTCCAAGATTCTTTCTACCTTAGTCCCCAAACCTCTCTCCACATGAACACATACTAATCCCTCGTAAACTGTCCCTGATTTTATGGAAAGCACCTGCTGTCTCCTATTATATGTGCCCTATCTGTCATAACTCACTGATTATTGCATTTAGTGAATGATGTCAGAAGTTTGACTTTTATAGCAACTTTCTGTATTTGGGGTCCTGGGTTTGACCACCCTCCCCCTTTACCATATATATATATATATATATATATATATATATATATATATATATATATATATATATATATATATATACATATATACACACACACACACACACACACACATATATATATATATATATATATAATATACACACACACACACACACACACACACACATATATATATATATATATATATATATATTTTTTTTTTTTTCTGAAAGATTTAGGGTAATATGATAGGGTAATATGGTAGGGTTTACCTTTAAATAGGCGAATTGCACATGTGCATGTATGCAAAACGGCGACCCGTAAAGGCGAATTTGAAAACGGCCAAAACAAAAAATGTCGAAAAACATATAGTGGATTTTTTTTCGCTTCTTTTCGACATAACACCACCGCAAGCATCTCCTTGTGTTCATCATCATGCCATGAACGTAAAATGAAACAAAACAGTGATTCTTTCCATGAATGTACCACATGAAACTCCCGTGTTTACAGTAAACAAGATATAACTTCTAGAATTGACTTATTTCTCATTGTTCACCTATAAAGTGAAGTAATCCAGACAATTTAGTGCAAGGCAGACTACAATTAGGAGAAGGAGCAGTATTTTGCAACCAATTTAACAAATCCCCTAGGAGTGAACTCAGTACGTTTTGCTAGAAGATTTGTAAAAGATGCTTCTTTATCCAATAATCTCCTACGCTTTGGTGAGGAAGGCAGACATAACATAATTTTTCGTCTCAAATCATCAACATGATTTTGTTCGAGTTGTACAGCTTGCAGAATGTCCAGCATATAGAGTGATGTTATGTAGTCCAATCTTGCCTACATTCTTACCCGTGGGTTCCCGACTCGGACAACTTTTCTAGCTCAAAGTCTTCTGTTGGCTGGGCTAAGCAGGTATCCCATGCTGCACTGCTCCATATCCCCAGATCTTGTTTGCCGCTCGTGTAGCTCGGACGTGGTCTCACTCTTGGCTGTGGCTAAGTACCCTTTTTCCTTTCTTTTGGAGAAAATTTCTTATAAACAAAAAGCTATTTTCATAGCTAGTGTCTATTTAGTGTTGTTTTGGTTTTAGGTAGTGTGTTTGTGGTATCCAGCTTGCTGTTCCTCGGGCTAGGCCCGTTTTAGTTAGAGGACCTAGTCCTCTTGTCCTGTGTGTTCGCGCTAAAACTGTTTAAGTTAGATGTTTTAGAGTCGGTTTCCTCTGGCTATTCTTGGTCAGAAACCATTTTAGTTAGAGGTTTTTGGCCTTTTTTGTTTCAGTGTGTGTCCCTTCTGAGGGTTGTGTACAGCTTACTTACTTGTTCCCGCTTTTTGTGGTATTGCGTGTCTGTGTCCTTTCTTGTCAGACAAGTGACTTGTGCTGTGTTGGGTTTTTTTAATGATTGCTTGTTGGAAAAATGTCCAAGGATTCCAAAGAGCACAAACCTTCGGGTTTTAAGAAGTGCTTTAAGTGCAGTTACAAGATGTCCATCACTGATGGGCATTCAGTTTGTGTTTATTGCCTGGGAGCTATTCATCTGCAGGAGTCCTGCAGCTTCTGCCATGCTTTCAGACCCAGAGTACTCCAGGAAAGAAAGAATAAGCTGATTTTAGAGGGACTCTTGAAACCCTCTTTCGAAGAGGCCATGGATTCTTCTCCCAGTGCTAAATCTAAGCCTAAATCAAAAAAGAGATCTCCGGCTCCTTCAGTTTCCTCGGAGCCACCGGAGAAAGTCACAAACCTGAAAGGCCAAATGGTACAGTGGTTAAAGTGTATGCCTTTCAACCAGAAGGTGCAAGGTTTGATTCTCACCACTGGAAAGAGATTTATAGATATGAAGGTTTATATTCCCTTAGAGCCACATGCTCGAGGGACTTGAACCTCAGCACAGAAATAAATAGAACTTGCTGGAGGGACAGGTTCATAACCCAGAGGCTCCCTTCGCTCTGGAATAGAATTCTAGTTCATGTGAGGCAGAGCACCTCACTGAATCTCTTCAAGAAGAATCTCGATAAGTGGATGGGAGATTGTAGGTTTGTCCCAGGGATTACTCCTGTGTCACTATTAGACAGAGGCACAGTAAACTAAATCTTAAAAAGGGCACAGTATACTCAAATCAAGGGGTGGCGTAAGCCATACAGAATCGGGCTAGGCTTATAATTGCCCCAGGGCAGATAGCCTAGTATGAACCTATGAACTTGCTTTGACCTCCTTGGCTCCACTGTCCTTGGGGCCACAGGAAGTGTCGGTGTCAATGGAACCGTCATCGGCTCCAATTATTTTGGAACCTCTTCGGAGCCGATCGCCCAGTCTTAGACCAGGTTCACCTGAGAGGAGATCTTGATCTCCCTCCCTGTCCTCCAAATCCTCCAGGACCCTTTCTGATGTGGATGTTGATAGGGTGGTGCACAGGCTTCTCCAGTCACCGGTTTTGACAAAATTTTTTCGCCTCCGGCCCAGTCGGCTCCGGAGCCCGTCTCACCCCTTCTTTGATCATTCCTCCTCCGAGTGCATCTCTGTCTTCAGAGCCAGAGTGTTCCTCGCCGTGTGATGTTCCTGGGTCGGCTCCGATGGTCCCTCCGGGCCTATTGGTACTGACGTCGGCTCCGACCCCGTTGGCTCCGTCCACGGGTTCGGGACTCGGGATTCTTCAGTCGGGCCCGAGGGGGACATCTTGGGACATGTTTCGGTTCCGAGTCTTCCACTCAGTGCCTCGGCTCGAGGTACCCCAACTCCTGTCTTGGTCTTGGAGGCTGGCCGGTCCTCGGACTCGGGAGGGGGGGGCTGCCTTTGAGGCCATGCGGACTGCGCTGGTCAGATCGTCAGCTACATCATGCGGGTCGGTCATTCTGTCCCCCACCACTCCGGTGAGGGCCTCTGATCACCACCTATCTGTAGACAGCAGAGCACCAAGGCCTAGCGATACCCCCACGAGTGGTCCCCAAGTTTCTGAGGGCCCTTCAGAGTTCGTGCCTGAAGAGCCCCCTAGAAAGAAGATGTGCAAAAGGAAGCACATAGACTCCCAGGATGAGTCTCTCACCTCTGATACTGACCTTGAGGAGTTGGAGGGGTCCCCCAAGTCATCCTCTGATGATGTTTCCTTCTCCGACATCCTGGAGATACTGAAACAAAGAGGTGACTGGCCATCCAACGCCCCCTCCGAGGAGGAGTCTGTCTTTCTTAAGGCCTTTGGCGCTCAGCCCTCCACCTCCTGGGTGTCCCCACCCTTCGATGAGCTCCTAGATCTAATTTGTCAGAGGGTGTGGGGGAACCCTGATTCTGTGGAGCCCGTACCCAGGCATCCCAACAAGTTTCTTTCTGCAACTCCCGGGTAAGGAGTTTCTGTCTAAAGGGTTTCCCTGTGGATGCCATGGTGGTGGCGGCCACTCAGAAGGAAGTAGTAGAGACTTCTTCCTCCGTCCATCCTCCTAACAAGGAGTCTAGGACCATGGACCGGTACTGGAAGCGTACCCTCTCGTCAGCAACCTTTACCTTATGGTCGCTGAACTATCTGTCTCATTTCACTCGGCTCCAGAGAGATCTCCTCAAGGAGTTAGGAGATACTCTTGCGGGTAATGTCCCTGAGGTGGTGGCCAGATGGTTAACGCCCAGGTGTCTACCCTCAATTCCATCGTCAACTCCTCCATGTGGCTCATCTCATATGCAGCCGATATAGAGAGAAGGGCAGCAAGCTCAGGAGTCGCCCTTAGAAGGCAAGCCTGGCTGCGCCTTTGTCATTTCGTGGAGGCCTTCAAGTCTTATTTCACTGATGCCCCCTTTGATGGTTCTTCTTTGTTTGGGAACAAAGTGAAAGACACCCTCACCAGGTGCGAACAAGAGGGAAAGACCCTGTCTGTCGTAGGGGTCCATTTTTCCCTTCCCTCTAGGCCTTACCCCAAGGCCCAGCGGGGTGGGAAGATGTGGTTCAAAAAATCACAGAGGGTTTTTTACTGCCGCACTAGGTGAGTCCCCCTCCAGTGGCAGAGGAGGGGGAGGTTATTCAGGGAGATGCTGTTCTAGAGGCAGAGGGGCCCCTGCAATTTGGGAGACCGCGATTCCTTTTGCAGATGTCCTTCATGGATGCATCTGCAGTCATAACAACTGGGTTGTCCTGTCGTCAGGCAGCCCTTCAGTCGGCCGGATTCCAAAGTCCGGGTCCGGCTTCGGCTGATGTCGCACTTCACCCGACGTCATCTCTGTTAGTCTTCGGGTATAAAGGCATCAGCCGACGCCATTTTCTTCAGTCTTTCTTGCCGCGTGGCGCCCGAAGCAGAAGCTGTTCGCAAGTGCCGGTCGGTCGGATCCAGAGATTACTTCTACCGAATACTACTTCGAAGACTTCTAAAGCTAAGTACCCCGTTGGGGACTCTTTCTTGCCTCAGCCGATGTCAGAAAAAGTTAATAATTGTTTAACCTGTGGGAAACAAATACCTCATAAAGATTTCCACTCTTATTGTCTGCCTTGTTTAGGCCCAGCCCACGACGTAGCAGCCTGTTCGGCCTGTGCTTCCTTCAACCGACGAACGCTTAGGCGTCGATCGGAGTTTGCTGAACAGTTTTTCGGTTTTGATTTTGCGTACATTATGCCGTCGGATCCTCCGACTACCCAATCTGCCAAAAAACGCAAAGATAAAGACCGACACTCGCGGTCCACGGTTTCGGCCGAAACCATGGTTAAGCAAACCGCGAGTGTCTCGGTTTCGGCCGAAACCGAGAAAACTGATCAAAGTACAGCTGAAACTATCTCTACAACTGAGGCCCCTGCTACCACTCTTGAATCGGCCTCAGAAATTTTATCCACTACGGTGGTTGCCACTGACTTATCAGACACCATTCCCTTGGATGTCTCTACCCCAGCACGTGGTGCTGCTAGGCCTCCAGCAGCCATGTCCATTAAGGCCTTCGCCAGGGCTAAAGCAGCCAAGACTACTAAAACAGTGCCTGTTAAACCCCCTACAACCAGGCCCTCCTCTAGTTCTCAAATGCTTACTCTGGCAGAAGATTTAATTTCATTAATTAGAGGATCTCAATCTCACCCAGACAGGGCCTCTCAGCCCCCAGAGAAGAGACCTAGGGCAGAGCCCCCTGAGCCAGTGTCATCTGATGATTCTGCCGATGAATCAGACATAACTGACCAGCCAGAGGCTCCTTTCTCCAATTTTGAAGACTCTGATGCTGAAGAATCCATTCCAGCTGCTTCCCCACCAGAAGAATTCTCCTTTGGCGAAACCTTTCATGCCATGCGAGAGCAGTTCCAATGGCAGCAACAGGATTTTTCAGACTCCAGAAAAAGACTTAGAACCTTTCTGCACCTTCCACAACACAGGCCCTTAGCTATACCTCCTGTTCTCTCTGTGGTGGATGATGCTTTCAATGATGTCTGCTCCGCACCAGATTCTTTACCTCCAGCCCCTGCCAAACCAGACAGGTTTTACAGGGTGCCAGACACTCATCACCACCTTTACAAGGCCCCACTTGCAGACCCCGAAACTATATCCCAGGGTCCCAAGGCAGTAGCCGCGACCATAGCTAAAAACCCTATTCCTTCTGAAAGGGAAGCAAGGTCATTAGACAGATGGGGCAAAAAGGTCTACACTTCAGCTACTCTCTCAGCTAGAGCTTTAAACTGTCAGTTTCACATGATACAATACCAAGTGTTTATGCTTAATCAGTTAACTAAAAAACTAACCACTGATGAATCTCTTGATAAGAAATATGTATTAGAAATGGTAAATAACATACAACAGGTTAGTAACCATTCCTTAAAATGTGGCTATGATGCACTGGAGGCTTCATTTAGATCAGCCATGACTGGCACAGTGATAAGAAGGCATGCATGGCTAAAGGAGCAAGCTTTACCGGATCATGTTAAAGCAAAGTTACTAGATGCTCCTATGGATAAGACAAGTTTGTTTGGTACACCTGCCCAGCAGGTTATGAAGAAAATGGAAGAAAAGGCAAAATCTGTTCAAACGGTTAAAGATTTCTTGCAGGTTCAACCCCCAAGGTTTAGCAGGAACTGGCCTGCCAAAAATTGGTCCTTTCCTGACTCCACAAGATCTCAAAGGGGCAGGAATAGACGTTCCAGAGGCAGAAACCAATCCAGAGGAGGTGCCTACAGAGGACGACAGTGGCAAGGTAACAACAGAGGCACAGACACAACCACTGCCACTACATCAACACAACCACAGTGACTTAATCCTAAATCCGCCTACCAGGGAACAAATAGCAGCTCCTCTAGGCGGAAAGTTAACCTTATTTTCAAAGAACTGGCACTATATAACAAAGGACAAGTGGATTTTACAAACCATAGATCAAGGTTACGGTTCCACTTCCACACTTTACCAGTCAAAAGAGGAATGCCAAATTTACCTCCAAATCAAAAAACAGAGGCTCTACAACAGATAATGCAGTTAGCAAACATGAGAGCTGTGGAAAGAGTGCCAACAGCAGAGCAAGGAAAGGGGTTCTACTCCAGACTATTCCTAGTTCCAAGAAAGGAAAAAGTTGGAGACCAATTCTCGACCTGTCCGCCTTAAATACATACATCATTGTCCCAAAATTCAAAATGCTGACCCTACAGCAACTTCTTCCCATGCTGGGCAAGGAGTGTTGGCTGGTAACTCTAGATCTCAAGGAGGCATACCTGCACGTCCCCATTCGACCAATCTGCAGAAGATACCTCAGATTTCTTGCAGGATCAGAGCACTATCAATTCTCAGCATTGCCCTTTGGCTTATCTACTGCCCCCAGAGTATTCACAAAATGCCTGGCATCAGTAATCGCCCATTGCAGACTACAGGGAATTCAAATTTACCCATACCTGGACGACTGCCTGCTACAAGGGGACAGCAAAAGCAAGCTGACAACAGATTTACAAAGGGTCATTTACTTGCTACAAGCACTGGGATACACAGTCAATTTACAAAAGTCAAGGCTGATACCATCCCAAACAAGAACATTCTTGGGCTGGAATTGGACACAGTAAAACAAATGGCATTCCTAACTACAGAAAAACAAAAGAACTCCCTCTTTACTTCTTGGGACTAACAAAGCTGAACAAGTTAACAGCAAGAAAAGTACTGCAGGCCTTGGGCTTCATGGCATCATGCATAATCTTGGTCCCACTTGCCAGACTACATATGAGAAAACTACAGTGGTACCTAAAGAATTTATGGTCCCAACACAGACACAGCCTAGAAACAGAAATCCCACTAATTCCATGCTTAAAACAGGAGTTCCTATGGTGGGCTCAGGCATGCCAGTCAAACCCAGGCCTACCCTTTCGCAGATGTCAAGCAAGCCAGACCATCACAACAGACGCTTCAGACCTAGGATGGGGGCCCACATGCTGGACAAATGCGTGCAAGGATTGTGGACACAGGATCAACTTCACCTGCACATCAACCTAAAAGAAATGCTGGCAGTAAAACTGGCAATCCAAAAGTTCAGACCATTTCTCAAAGAGGGCCAGTTGATGATAAGGACAGACAACACCACAGTCATGTGGTACATCAACAAACAGGGAGGCACTCATTCATACCCCCTATGCAGAATGACTTTGGAGCTGTGGACCCTGGCACTCAGCTACAACATCCAGTTACAGGCAATATTTGTACCGGGAAAAGAAAATACTCTAGCAGACGTATTAAGCAGAACCACATCGAATGCCCACGAATGGAAACTGCACCCGGACATCTTCAAGACCATCTCAAAGAAATGGGGAATGCCTCAGATAGATCTATTCGCATCACCTCTCAATCACCAGCTCAAAAAATTCTGCACAAGGACATTCCACCCACTAGCATGGAAAGTGGATTCTTTCTCCTTCAGCTGGAAAGGCCTAACAGCATATGCATTCCCACCTCTTCCCTTGATACACAAAGTATTACTAAAAATCAAGGAAGAACGTCCAAGGATAATCCTGATAGCTCCAAACTGGCCAAGACAACACTGGTACCCACTGCTGAGGGGCATGTCTCGGAACAATATGTGGCCAATACCCCTGATGCCTTTGATGTTAACTCAGAACAACTACAGCATCATACATCCAAACCTAAAAACGTTGCAACTGACTGCATGGAACATCACATAGCAGCAGCTAATCCAGAACTTTCCCAAAGAGTTAAAGACATTATTCTTGAAGCACGCAGACCTTCAACAAGAAGGAACTATGCTGGAAAATGGAAAAGGTTTGTCATTTGGAGTTCTGAAAGAGGAAAAGATGTGTCAAACATAGATATGCCTAACATTCTGGAGTATCTGGCCGAACTTCTTCATTCAGGCCTGTCCTACTCCTCCATCAAGATACATGCAGCAGCTATTTCAGCAGAATACAGCTTTGATCCACCTGTTTATTCGCACCCTTTGCTCAGGCAGTTCCTCAGAGGAATCAAGAATGTAAAACCTCCAAGGAAACCACCTTTACCAGCTTGGGACTTAAACTTTGTGCTAGAAAAGTTGACACTATCACCCTTTGAACCAGCAGCAACAGCAGACCTACAACACCTGTCATGGAAAACTGCTTTCCTACTGGCAATTACTTCAGCAAGGAGGGTTTCAGAACTACAGGCCTTAATGGCAGTGCAACCCTTCCTAATCTTCCACCAAGATAGAGTGTCCATGAGGACTAATCCTACATTTATGCCTAAGGTGGTATCCAGAGTGTCTTTAAACCAGGCAATCCACCTACCTACCTTCTTTCCCAACCCACAAAACAGAGGGGAAAGAATACTGCATACCTTGGATGTACATAGACAGCTACGCTACTACTTGGACAGAACAAAAATAGCAGAAAGACTGACCAACTTTTTGTAGCCTATGCAACAGGAAGGGAAGGAAAAGCTATTTCCAAACAGACAATCTCCAAATGGATAGGAAATTGCATACGATTCTGTTACTCCTTCCATGGAAAACCAATTCCACAGAACATAAGACCTCATTCTACAAGGGCAACAGCCACTACCACAGCCTTCTTCGAGGAGTGGCAACCAAAGACATTATTGAGGCGGCTACTTGGACCTCCGTGCATACATTTGCCAAGCATTATAATTTGCCTCTATATTCCAGATCCCGAGCAGGGTTTGCCACTGCTGTACTGCAAGGGATCCTAAACACACCATAATCTAGTTTTATCCTCCTCCCTAGTTGGCTATGGTATTCTACCCAGTTGTTATGACTGCAGATGCATCCATGAAGGACATAGTACAGTTTTGTACCTACCATAAATGTAGATGTCCGAACTGGATAGCATCTGCAGTCAGGATTACCCTCCCTCCTTCCCCTCTGTGGTACTCCTAGGGTGTTTTACCCTCCTAATAGCTAGCTGGTGGGGAGTCTTTTATGGTGTATTTGTTTGTATATATGTACATACATGCTTATTTTTGTGTTTACCTCTATCTTTTTGGAAACATTGCCATCTATCCAAATTTTAGCCTCCAAGAGGGCTACTGGCATCTGGGCCAAGAAACACTGAAGAAAATGGCGTCGGCTGATGCCTTTATACCCGAAGACCAACAGAGATGACGTCGGGTGAAGTGCGACATCAGCCGAAGCCGGACCCGGACTTTGGAATCCGGCCGACTGAAGGGCTGCCTGACGACAGGACAACCCAGTTGTTATGACTGCAGATGCTATCCAGTTCGGACATCTACATTTATGGTAGGTACAAAACTGTACTTTCTCCCTACTCTCGTTCCTGAGGGAGTGCCCGGCTGTGCTTATCCGGAGCCAGTCGGGGGTCGAATTTCGTTGTATCCGGAAGCCTGGAAAAGCATCACCCAGGACCGATGGGTATTACGAATAATTTCCGGAGGTTATGTCATTCTGTTTACGTCAGATCCCCCTTCAGTCAAAGGGATCAAGCAGCCTCAGAGGTTTCAAAGCTGCTAGAAAAAGGAGCCATCCAGCGTGTCCCCTCAGACCAAGTCAGATTAGGGACTTACTCAAGATTCATTTTGGTGCCGAAAAGAACAGGGGACCTGAGACCCATATTAGATCTCAGCAGACTGAACAACTACGTACAGAAGTCCAAGTTCCATATGGTCACACTACAATCGATTCTCCCATTGTTGGGAGAGGAGGTATGGATGTGCTGCATCGACCTCAAGGATGCTTACTACCATGTCAAAATGGACAGGGCATCCAGGAGTTACCTATGCTTCCAGCTGGGAGCCAGTCATTTCCAGTTTTGAGTCCTGACTTTTGGTCTCACCACAGCCCCCAGGGTGTTCACCAAGTGTATGGCGATGGTGACTGCTCACTTGAGACGTCAAGGATTTCAAGTGTTTCCATATCTGGACGACTGGCTCCTTACCGCCCCCACCAGGCATCTACTAATCCAAACCAGGGATGCTACCATCACTCTATGTCAACAGTTGGGCATAACACTAAATTGGGAAAAATCTGCCTTGTTGCCCTCACAGCGTGTCACCTTTATAGGTGCAGAGTTAGACACAGTTTGAATGCAAGCATTTTTACCGCAGGAAAGGATCAGAGTCTTAGAGCAACAGATACATACCCTGATGCCCTTGAAGAAAGCGAAGGCAAGATGGGTTCTTCAACTCCTCGGGACCATGGCAGCAGCAATTATGTTGGTCCCTCTAGCGAGATTGCACATGAGACTTCTTCTTTGTTCAATGGTCTCTCCAGAAATTTCCATTTTCTCACCCCATTTTGCTCACGGACAGATGCAAACAGGATCTTAGTTGGTGGCTTTGCACCAACAATTTTGACAGGGGAAAACCCTTTGTTCCACCCATCCCGGTTGCCACAGTGACCACGGACGCCTCCCAGGTGGGGTGGGGTGGCATTATCTTGGGAGGACAGTCCAAGGCATGTGGCAAGATCACGAGATACATCTGCATATCAACGTCCTAGAGATGAGAGCGGTGCTACTTGTGTTGCAGGCACTTCAGAGCTTTCTGCCTTTCGGCATGATTGCAATACACTCGGACAACATGTCAGTAGTGTGGTATCTAAACAAGCAGGGGGGATCCAGATCTTACCCCCTGTGCAGAGAGGCCGTGCGAGTGTGGCAGTGGGCAGTATCTTCCCAACGGTTTCTGGTGGCAGCGCACATTCCGGGGAAGTCCATTGTGATAGCGGACAGGCTAAGCAGAGCTATTCTGATGCCTTACGAGTGGTCCCTGAATCGTTTAGCTGCAGAACGAATCTTCAACAGATGGGGTCAGCCTTGCTGTGACCTTTTTGCCAGCCCGCTCAATGCCAAATGCAGCAGCTACTTCACGCTAATCCCTCCACAGGGGGAGTCACCCAGGGACGCTCTAGTTCACGACTGGCCCTCCGGTCTGCTTTATGCTTTCCCTCTGTTTTCCTTGCTGTCAAAAGTAATTCAGAAAGCGCAATCCTTGGGAAGCAGAATGATTCTGATTGCTCCATACTGGCCTCGTCAAGTCTGGTTCCCCTTTCTCCAACCCTACATTGTGGACATTCCTAGGATTCTGGACCCACAACCAGATTTACTGACACACATGTCGGGACAGTTCCACCCCCTCTCTGATGACCCTCCGGTTGACAGCTTGGCTACTCCACTTCCATCCTTAGTTAGGCTTCATCATTTTTCGCCAGAGGTAGTTCACATTTTATCTTCCTCTCATAAGCCCTCTACTAGGAAGATTTATTCTAGCAAATGGAAGAGGTTTTCTGTTTGGGCGCATACCCAAGGAATTGATTCTGACACAGCCCCGATTGCTTCAGTCTTGGAGTTTTTGTCTATACTTTTCCATCAGGGTTCTGCGTCAACTACCATAAAAGTTCAATTGGCAGCAATCTCTAATTTTCATGTTGCTAATGAGCCTAGTCTCATGGCTCACAGACTCTGTAAGGCCTTCCTGAAAGGTACTCTATTACTCCGTCCTCCGGTCTCCGAACCTATCATGCCCTGGGATCTCAATTTTGCTCTACAAGTCCTTACTTCACCACCTTTCAAGCCTGCAGCTACCTGCGATTTGAAATTCTTGACCTGGAAAACAGCCTTTTTAATAGCAATCACTTCAACCAGGCGAGTTTCAGAAATTCAAGCCCTTTCTATCAAACCTCCATACTTGATCTTCCATAAGGGCAGGGTTTCTCTTAGACCAAACCCTTCCTTCCTTCCTAAAGTGGCTTCCATATCTAATCTTAATCAATCTATTGAGTTGCCTGTATTCTTTCCCCATTTTTCAAACAAGGCAGAATTTAAATTTCATCAATTGGATGTATATAGACAGTTACGTTTTTATCTGCACCGAACAAAAGATATCCCGAAGTCTGATCAACTATTTGTCTCCTTTTCGGACAATAAAATTGGGTCCCCTGTCTCCAAAATCACCCTATCCAGATGGATATCCAGTTGCATCTCTTTCGCCTACTCCGCAGGAGGAAAAGAACTGCCATTTCCAGTCAAGGGTCACTCTACTCGGGCTGTCTGTACATCTACAGCCTATCAAGCCAGATTGTTGATGGATGATATATGTGCTGCAGCTACTTGGGCTTCTCCTCACACATTTGTTTCTCATTACAAATTGGACGTGGTATCTAGGGGCAGGTCGTCCTTTGGTTCCACAGTACTCAGGAGTATTTTCCTATGAGCCACCCAGGATGTAGGTGCTAGGGATGCTGTCCCACGGGTAAGAATGTAGGCGAGATTTGACTACATAACATCAGGAAGTTATGTACTCACCATAACGTTCGATGTATGTAGTCCATCTCGCCTCACATTCTTACTTAATCTCCCACCTTCCCCCTTCCTGGAGAATCTGGAGGTTAGGTTTCTATTTACAGAGTTCCCTTCACCTTTGGCTTATTCCTTTTTTACCTGGAGGTTGTGTATGCATGGGGTATGACTGAGTACTCGCAGCAAACTAGATCTGGGGATATGGAGCAGTGCAGCATGAGATACCTGCTTAGCCCAGCCAATAGAAGACTTCAAGCTAGAAAAGTTGGCCTAGTCGGAGACTATATTCAGCTTAGAACCCACGGGTAAGAATTTGAGGCGAGATGGACTACATACATCGAACGTTATGGTGAGTACATAACTTCCTGTTTTCTTACCCAACAAACTACGTAGCCGCCTGTGCCAACCCTCAACTGCATTCTGGCTACGAGGGTAGCCCATACCACAGGTGTCATTTTGATTCCAAAAGGTGCAATCAATCAAAGGAGGCAGTCGTTCACTTGTGTTTCCCCTCATACCATAGCGCCGTGGCCTGCCATATATATAGGTTTCCTTAAAAAAATTACACAATGGCCTACCCTCCTCCGGCATATCAGCTTCAGTTTCATGAAAAGTGTTACATATGTCCCCAGGGTCAGTGAACGCTAATGCAGGTATCTCCTTGCGCAGTATTGCAAAAGAGATACAGCTACCAAAGTGTCCTGCCAAATGTAAACATTGAATATTTCCCAACACAATTTGGCACAAATGAAACCAACAGCCCTTGGTTAATGTGTTAGGCAAATGTTTCTGAAAGGAATTCACTGCAGCCCTTTCAAAATCAGTTAACACCATATTCGGAAGCAATCAAATTCATGTTCACAGCACAATTGCAACACAATTCTCCAAAACATATCATAACATATTTCACTTTTGCTGGGCAATATCACATACACTACAGGTACCACCTTTTTGTTGACTCCACCTGTCAGTGCGCAGTGTAATGTATACACTTGTTTACATTCAGTAGTGCTAATAGGGAAGGTCCCATCTGCCATGAGGTATTCTGACTCACAAAGCATATTCAAATTATCCCTGGTGGTTATGACAACAACGTTGGTATCAGTTTTGTTATCTGCACTATGCTTTATAATGAAGGCACCAGTCTTCAAAGGTAACATGTCAGCACTCAGTCCCCTAAGATACTGGAAGCCATTACACATTTCCAATTTCTTCCTATACCTCTGCCTCCCAATGGTTTGTATAAGGGCACTTGTATTTGGTAACTTATTGACAACATCACTTGATGTAGAAGCTAGGACTTCAGCAACTATTTTACAGGGATCCTCCACAGATTGCTCAGCACGACGTTTCAACTGTTCTTTTACTCTCAGCACCTCCTCTTGCACTGCATCAGGGGCATGGTAATGTGGTGTGCTTATCATCAGCCTATAGCCATTTACATCTCTTTCAGTTACACATCTACCCTTGCACCTTTGTTTATTTTTTCTTGTACAACACCAATATTGCTTGACCTCAACAGCCTTCTCCTGGTAGTACTGATACCTGTCAACTAGCAACATTTCCCGACCCTTCTGAGTCCTACTTGTGCTGTATATTGCATTAACTCTGCCTGGTGCATATTCCTGCGAGGTTCCTTCCCCAGCCTGTAATACATGTTATAAACAGTCACAACTGTGAACGTCTCCGCTGTACAAACACAACCTTTCAAACACTGTCTACAACTTAATTTGCGATAGTAACATCACAAGATTATAAAAACCCTTAGTTTGACATGGTATGGCTACGTAGAATTACATATAAATACAAGTACATTTAGTGCTAACATATATTGATCATGATACTTAACACAACTTGCAGACATTTGAAACTGTATTGACGATACATGCCACATTATTTTAATTGCTTTCTGTAATACTTTAACATAATTACCTCCGTAGTCCCTTCTGCGTCCGATTCTGATGTTTTCCAACACTAGTGAACGCCACTAACAACATACACATGAAACTTTGGCAGGAAAATGTTTTACAGAACGCCGGACATACGTTATTACGTATGCAACATTATTTAAGGTCGTACTTCATCTATGCGACTGTTTAATCATCGAATAGCATTCAGCAGTCGACCTTTACATATTCGCACAGTTTCAGTTCGCATTCAGTCTATCTTGAAAATGGTAGTTCGATCATATATCGTTCGCACGTTTGTGATTCGCGGTATTAAAGGTAAACCTATGGTAGGAGTATCTCTCCTGCCTAATTGTGACACAGAGAGCTAAGACTGTGTTAAAGAGCTGTACATGAGTGGTAATTGTACAGGGTTTGAATCTTTTTAAACATTTTTGCATGCTTTTATAGCAGAATAACAAGAGTATTCTCCTTGCCCCATATCTTTTATACTGCAAAACGTTGTTTTCTTTTTAAGTGCCTTTAAGGTGTGATATAAAGAGTATCCTTAGAGTTTAACATTCCCCACCTTCCAACATTGCATGATTTGCTCATTAATTTAGGGGAGTGTGGAGGTGTGACAATCCCCCAACACAAACGCATTCTTATATGTGCGTGCGCACGCACACGCACAACCCATCACCCAGTAGCACTCATTGACATTCTTGCCTATTCACCCATGCACACATAAACACACATACACCTTTCTTAGTTATGCCCTAACTACCCTCCTTACTGTGACCACCCAGACAGGTTCAAACATACACACACCTGATACCACTAATCTCTTTGCATACACTCACACATGTATCCACAGACATACACACATGCACCCCTCACCACCACTGCCTGTCCAGTAAACTCCTCAGCACTTACCTAAGCAGTCGCTGAATGCAAGCTTGTGGACACATTTATTAACATGGCCGGCTGAGGTTACATACACAGCTATATCACTCAACTGCCTAAGTGCCTTACCGCTGGCATTTCCAGGAGGAGAGCATTTAGCTATTTAGCAAAGGCCACTTCCCTAGAATGTGTCAATAACATTTGTGGTAAGCTGCTGAAACAGCCCACTGTGATGCTGTACTTGGTGCAGCACTGTGACTGGGCTTTCTTAGAATCGTAAATGTTTACCAGGCCTGCACCAGTCCTACACATCACAATAATCTTCCTGAATTGAGACCTTGTCTTTTTATTCATAGTCTTGTTATATATTTATTTATGTATGTATGTGTTGTTAAAAGAGCATTGATCCACATGAACCATTTTCAGGCTCAGTCTGGGTGTATAGTTACAAAAAGTGCAAGAATTGTATTAACTAACAGGTGAATATAAGGTGTATCCAGCAAGAACTCCACAAAGCAACACATTGTGAATGAGAGATGGTACAGAATTATCTGCATAAAGTAACAAGAGAACACACTCTGCAAATGAAAATATATGGACGTTATAAGAGACTGTCTTCCTCTGTCCTAGAGTGTGTATGCTGTTTCAGATGTGGGAGACAAATGTTTGCATGCTGTTAACTTCATTATATCCTGAAATATGTAAAATTGAGGAGGCATCATCCACTTTGACTGTCAGAGTTGCATCATTTTAACATACTTGTTTTCTACAAGAAGACAGGTCCTCTGATGATCAGTCACCCACTCCCATACAATATATTACTTCTGTAAATATGTTGTCCCTTTGGGGATGAAAGGGGTGAGGTTGGGAATAGTCAGATCACTGTGAAGATGTATCTTCATGATTTGAGTCTGTGTGTGTGTGTGGGGGGGGGTACTCATTCTGGCCCATGTAAAGTCTCCCCCTTCTTCTTCTTCTTTGGATAAATGAGAGGGCCTTATTTCATGTTTTCTTTTGCCCTCATGGAGCCTTTTTAGTAACTGAGGAGGTTTATGTCTTTCAGATGAAAAGATGGAATATGTTAGTCCCTGTGTAAATGTGTATGTGGGGGGAGGCTATGTGCATTCATGCATATGTATTTGTGGGGGTGGGTAGTACTTAGAGGTTATTTCCATTATGTCTATCATCATTTTAGCACTGATGATCTTTAGCTTATCAGCTGTTATACATTTAACATCTGCCATTTGCTGTTCTTGTAATATGTTGTTCTGAGTGGTTCTGATGAAGATACTGATAATGGGTGCTGTTTTTTAAGTTTTAAACACTAGATCAAAGAGTTCTCTTTGGGTACTTTTGTGACCAGCTGCAGATCTCCATTTTGGTGAGCTGTCAAAGTGGACATATCTTTCTCTACCAAAGTAGTAGAAGACTTGCATGTTTTTCATTGGCTTGTATTACTGTCTCTTTAGATTTCACTGCTTTTTCCAACCTTTCTTGTTTTTCGCTTTTTTCTAAGCTTTTCCTACTGTCATTCTTTCTTTTCATTGTCATCATTTTTATGTCTAGTACCCCTCTTCTTGTAAGGCCTTTAGGGAAACTTTAAGTATACTTTAGATGCAGGACCAACTTTGCTGCTTGCAGAAAAATAGAAGTGTGATGCCTCTGCACTGGCCCAGTAATCAAGGAGCCTCAATCCTCACCACTAGCACCAGTGAGGGATGTGCACATTGGGAGAATGACAAGTACACACACAGTAAATTACAATTTCTCTTAAGAGCACATAGAAATCACAGTCAGTCTGGGGCTGGTAACAGATCCCCAATTAGACTCCCCATTGGCACAGCTGTAGGGTTAAAATCTCAGCCGAGCGGTCAAGCCAAAACCTCCAGCACCCTCTCTGTTCAACCAGTGCTTCATGTCCCAGCCCAAGTAGCTGACACACACTTTGAGATTTGATTTATATAGAAACACACACACACACACACACACTCCTGGGAAAGGCTGGCACAGGTTTACTAGCTATGCCCCCCTTCTGCCCAGACTAAACGGTAGTTATCACTGCCACCATCCAGCTCTTTATCAGCTACTATAAGACCCTTACCAAGGATGACCAATCCTACTGTGTAATGTTACTAATAATCCAAATGGTAAGTCTGACCAAGACTTTACAAACCAGCCACAATTAAAAGGTTTAAATGTATTTAATAATAAAGAACAAGACCACAGTCAGTAAGTCAACACAGTGACTACAGAGTTCAGAATCACAGGAAATATTTAAAAAAACATTGCAGGACAGTCTCAAATAAATACAGAAAACAAACTAATCTTTAATATAGTCATATCTATATCTAAGAGAAATAATTTTTCCCTAGTTACTTACTATTAGCAAGACGCAAGCAGAAGTGCTGATGAGTGGGATGTTTCTAGGTCCAAAGACAAATGCAAAAAGCCAATTCTCACTCTCTCAGATAATTCTTAAATTAAATTAATAATACACATTACTGCTGGGTTAGCCAGGATGACATCACTCTGTCAACTGCCTTCAGTTCGCAGGCTACCAGAAACTAACATAATTTTTCACATCTCTATGTGAGAAGTACACATCTCTCAGAAGTTTGCCAAGAAATGGAAGTCGTAAAACAATTAACACTTTTACATTTGAAACCTAATAATTACTTCTGTTTCAAGACAATAGAAAGAAACTTTTAGCTCTAGACATTCTGACTCCTTTCTGCACTGAAACATAATTGTAAAACACTACTTTTCAACTTATTTGCTTGAGGTTTGTAAGTTAACTCTGTATGTTTCAGTTTCTACCATGAAAACACACATTTGCACAGGCACATAGTCCATATACATTTTTGTTATTTTCCAGTAGGGTACACTGTGGTTGCATTTGTGAAGCTCAGTACGTAACATACAGTTCAACACACACTTCTGCACCAGTTACTTAATATACACATAGCACGGATCATATTAATATTCACAAATGACATATGATTATTTACAGAATTTTAGATCACTGGGCTGGCAGCCTCACAAGGAGCAGTAGAGAAAATCTATCTGAGACACAAGAAATAGAAAGCAGGTTAACCCAGATGTAATTATTTACTGTTAAGGTGATCCTTCTCAAAGATTTCCGTTAACTGTCCTAAGTACAGCTCAAATAGGGTAAATTTGGCCCACATGGTATGGTCTTCTGTTAGAGGTTGTTCATAATAATTAAGATCCAAACAAATCCTCTCTTATTTTAGATGGATTATTTATTCAACATGCATGTGTACTGAGTGTTATAACAGGAACAGATAAGTTATGAAATTACATCCTTATCTTCTGTGACTTTAAATGAGGTTAAATAAAGTACTTCAGTAAGCAACAGACTGGTTAGAAGCCTTAACACAAGTCAAGTGTAGAGAGAATTATTTTCAGCATTTTGTCCTACTTTAGATTATGATTAGTGCCTTCACCAACCCTTTTCCCCTGTGGTTGCATTGCTTGTAATGGCTTTGTAATGCACATTTTTAATGCTTTTTGAGGACTAAGTTGAGCAAATGCTTAAAGGGTATGTGTTTAATACAGTTCGCAGTCAGTCACAGTGTTCTTTTTTCTACTCAGGTGGTGAGGGGGTAGAAACCAGGTAGAGTATTATGTCTTTGAATACTGTTATTGTTACCATGTTGACTGTTCTTATTTATGTATTTTTCTGTTTCATAACTATGCCACGTAACTTAAATCTGGTCCAAACATGTTTTCAAAGATTTATTTGGTTATTGTGTACTCTCTCAAAAATATGTTGTAATGCATATTAAGTTGAAAGTAAACTGTAAAACTGTAATCTTAATTTTAATGAACTAAATAATAAGCAATATATTTTTCGTTCGTTTCAGGCTTTCCTGGGGATTGATTTACATTGGGTTCTTAGCCATCATGTCTCTGGTGATGGCAGTCATTACTACAGTGTCGCCACTGTTTTCAAGAAGCAGCTGTTTTGTGCTTTTCTTTCTGTTCTTTCTCTATGGACTGTCTGCAGTAAGTGAAAATAAAATAAAAGCATATAATAATGACAGTGTCAGAAAGTGCTGAATTTTAATTTTTATTTCATTAATGTTCTGTAGTTTAATATGAACTTGGTATGCTGTTCTTTATAACTGTTAATGCTGAAGTTGGTATACCTTAATTTAAACATTGTTAATGGAAGAAAATCCAGATGTTGGCGTTCATTTTCACTTACTTATAGAAAAGGTATTATAGTATCACAGTAATCCACTGACCAACAGACACGTTGCTAACTAAATATAGTTTAGTAATGCAGTTCATTATTTATTAATTACATTTTTGACCATGTAAATTACTTTGAGACACTACTTTTTAAACTTGGAAACTAAGGGTTGTATATACATAAATTACAACAGCAAAACAGCAAAGAAACAGTATATTTATATGACAGAAATCTGTATACAGAGTTTATTCAAACTTGTATTTGGACTAGTTGTATGTTTGCTAGGATGTTAGTTTCCTTGCAGTTCCTAAAGGCTTGCATAACTGAACTGGTGATGTTGCAAGTTTCTCTTTGGTGAAATTGTGTGCCATATGCATGCAAGTGTCTGTTTGTCCTACAGCTGGCTGGCATGCTGTCAAGGATTCTTTCTCAGAGTTTACTGTTTTCTTACTAGACCTGGCTGTGGCTCCTCACAATCCTGAGTCAGGTAAACTGGTAATGAGAATGGGAAGATGGATAAACGTGTAAAAATTAGAGTAACAACAATTTTGAGGCAGGTGTATTTCACAGACCAGATCAGAAACAATATAATGTTGTTTGTTGTCCTCATAGAAACCCATGCTACATACCACACACTAGTTTGTATGTCATATTTGCATCAGTGTTTTGTATAGAGAATGACAGTCTGGCTGCACAGTGGCTTCATTTCTCTGCGCTAGGCTGTGAATGTCCACATATACAGTTGCATATACAGAGAAATTTACTGCTTACAATATAGGTTCTGTGTTGAAATAGATGTCTGTGTCTGATCTAATTCTGTTTCTTATGTAACTCTGATGGGAGTGCATTGTTTTAGAAGTAATTTCTAAATTAGCTTACCCAAGGATCCTCCAGTAGTTAATGTACTTTGGTAAATACTGCAGAGCAGCAGGTAATAATCAAACCAAACAAATCACTGAGCCCTTGTGGTACATTATCAGTCTTCTTCTGACAGGACTACTGTAACAGTAAATCAAGCATTTGAGTTATTTCTCACTTACCTGTGTCTTTATCCGATTTAGGTTTTCACCGGCAGTACTCTGTTCCTTGTGTAGACTTTAAATGGTTATATGTCGGTGTTCTCTCGAACTTTTAAAGGTGCATGAGACACTTATGTAGCCAGTATTGCTAGGAGTCTTCTTCAGTTCTTGGCACTTGTAGTACCTGAGATCCTGCACTAACACCGGAATAATTCCAGATGTGCATTGACTCATGCTTATGTACAGTTCATTGTTTTTTTTTTCAGAAATCTTCATTCAGAGTGAAGGTAAATACTGTTCCATAATTATGACTGGCTGATGCCAGTTTTTTCACCTCAACTTTCTGTGTTCATGATTATTTTTATTTTATTAACTCCTCCTTAGATGTAGAAAACATGGAGTAAGAGGAAACATAAGGTAAAAGTGGTAATGTTGTGAAGTCCAACAAAAATCATTTAACAAAGGAATTTAATAAAGAATTGAATAAACTGAAGTTTTCCAGCTTGCCCAAGAAAGGTACTACTTCTCAAATGTCCCCAAAACACTGTGCGATGTAGCTGTTTTCTAAAGTATAAAAGTTCTCCTCACTGACTTTGACGCTGCCAATATGTAGTACTTTAGCAGTACCATTTGACAGCACTTATTATTAGATCAAATAGGACCAAGGCTGAATGTCAAACATTGCTCTTCTCCTTTAAACTTGCTTTTCCCTGTGGACCCCCAAGCCCCGCTCTTCTCCTTTAAACTTGCTTTTCCCTGTGGACCCCCAAGCCCCGCTCTTCTCCTTTAAACTTGCTTTTCCCTGTGGACCCCCAAACCCCGCTCTTCTCCTTTAAACTTGCTTTTCCCTGTGGACCCCCAAGCCCGCTCTTCTCCTTTAAACTTGCTTTTCCCTGTGGACCCCAAACCCCGCTCTTCTCCTTTAAACTTGCTTTTCCCTGTGGACCCCCAAGCCCGCTCTTCTCCTTTAAACTTGCTTTTCCCTGTGGACCCTCAAGCCCGCTCTTCTCCTTTAAACTTGCTTTTCCCTGTGGACCCCCAAGCCCGCTCTTCTCCTTTAAACTTGCTTTTCCCTGTGGACCCCCAAGCCTCGCTCTTCTCCTTTAAACTTGCTTTTCCCTGTGGACCCCCAAGCCCCGCTCTTCTCCTTTAAACTTGCTTTTCCCTGTGGACCCCCAAGCCCCGCTCTTCTCCTTTAAACTTGCTTTTCCCTGTGGTCCCCCAAGCCCCGCTCTTCTCCTTTAAACTTGCTTTTCCCTGTGGACCCCCAAGCCCTGCTCTTCTCCTTTAAACTTGCTTTTCCCTGTGGACCCCCAAGCCCCACTCTTCTCCTTTAAACTTGCTTTTCCCTGTGGATCCCCAATCCCCACACCCCCTAACCTTTTACAGATACACACACACACACACACACATATGTATATATATATATATATATATATATATATATATATACCAACTCCAAGATTGCCATACCTTCAGGAAAATTGAATATTCCGAGAAATGACCATTTCGAACTTAGTATATGTAATTCCAGCCATTTAATCTCAGCGGGTCCCAACATTTAAAATGGTTACCCATTCTCTCTCCAGCATCCATCCAGGTCTGCACAGTTCATAATCAAACCTTAGCTCCTTATATCCTTGGTGACTCTAAAGCTATGATAAATGCACAAGGAATTTTCTTCAGTGGCTTAGTATTTGGATTGCATCGCACTGCATTATGAGTGATAGAGCTGTGTACTGAAGATCCTTTTGAAAAGGTCACCATGAATATGCCCACCAAAAGATTATCACCTTCACTGTATTTTCTTCCTTGAGCCTTTGCATGGAATGGTTGATTGTAAGCTGTGTCCATCCTTTAATAAGAAAGCCCTTTTCCGCAGAATACATCCATTTAGTGCTTATGTGTTGCTCAGAGTAATCCTAGCTTTGGGCTAAGGAGTCACCAACCCTGATTTATCTGATGGAAGTGCATTTCAATATGTGCAGTTCAGTTCTTCAGATAGTTGGAAAAAAAAGACGGACAAAATCTAAGTCATAATGCTTCTGTCAGCAGAGAGTATGAGACATTTTTTAAACACCTTTATTAAATTGTCACAATATAGGGACACATACATTAACAGAGAAGAAAACAAACCATATTAACATTTTTCATACAGTATACATTGCATATATACTTTCTTTCTTTAAAACAACTGTCATTTGTTCCAACATTACATAAATTGTCCAATTCTTGCCTTCCCTTAACCCTTACTCCTACTCTTGAACATTATTCTACAAGCATTCCCACAAATTCCATTTACTTCTATGTAATTTGCTTCTTCCTTTTTATAACGATTCCAGTGCCACTTTTTTATGTCTTTTAACAATATTCAGTACTTCAGTTATAGCTGGTTTAGATTTTGATTTAAATTTTCTAGTAATTGCATTTTTGACAGCCAGTAGCATTAAACTTAATAAGGCCTTAGCATGCGTAGGCAATTGAGATCCTGGGTCCCAGCTCAAAAGAATAATTTTCTTATTTACAGCCATTTGCTTCTGCAGTATTTCAGACAAAGTGCTTTACAGGGAAGTTTTTAATATCTGTCAACTCATTAAGCTTCCAAAAACGTGTTCCCAGTTACATTTCTCTTTCCAATCACACCTCTGACTTTTGCTGTCTACCTGAGAAAAAAATTCTTTAAAGTATGCTTGGAATATAAAACTACCTATGAAAGTACTTCCAAGCAAAAGTCCTAAACTTTCTGGAGTTTGTTGCTTACTTGGGAGACATACATATGTCCATTCATTTTTCCTTTGTAAATTGCTTTTCCATTCTCTCTTTCCAATCTTTTCTAACCTCCTGTGACTGATTCTTACAGTTATCGTGCAGTATTTTATATGCCCTACTAATTATCCCTTTTTAGCATCGTCTTCTGTTATATACTTGACTAAAAACAATACCAGAGCTGGACTTTCATCTAGGACTCCCATGTCCCTCTGTCCTTGCCTATACTGTGGTACCTGTTTCTGGTAATGAAAGCGGTCTACAACCCACAGTCCAAACTTCTGCTTGGCTTCATCCCACTCTGTTAATTTCCATCTCTAGTTATTTGCTCCCAATATCTTGGTTTCTTTGCCATTTTTCTCCAGTAAATTGCAGCCCCCTCTTGCCTGTTGACTTGCAGTCATCTCTATTGGCAAAATCTCCTTTGTCTATTCCCATGGTTGGCTTAATTCTTAGAATACTTAAGCAACTTTATGAATATAATAATCTGTGTTGTACTTTTTATTCTTCCTAAGGATCTGCATCCCAGATCCTGCACTCTCCTTATTTCTTGAACTCCCTTCCACCACTTCATCATCATCCCTTTTCCACTTTGATTTATAACTTTCTGCTTGTGTTGTGTATGAGACTTACCTGCGTAACCCTAAAATATACATACACATCAGGTAATCCTAAACCACCTTAATCTATGGGAAATATCATCTTATACCACTTAACACTCACTCATCCTCTTCGCCTCCCCAAAATTACTTCAACTCTTTATTAATTATTGTCCAAAACTTCTCCTATAGTTGATACAAATATGGCTGACCTGTATATAAAACAAAAGGGACTAAAAACATTTTCACTGCTTATATCTTACTATCCATACCCATAAACAAGAGCTTACAGTTTCACATTTTGTGTATTATCTTAGTCTCTTCTCTTATATCCTTAGCTGCCAAGACCAAATCCTTTTTAATCCATACTTTTAAATATTTCATCTCATCACATTCCCATGAATAACAGTATTGCTGAACCAATTAATTAGTAGGTACGTAATTTACTGCTATATCCTTTGTTTTGTCTTCATTAATATTGTATGTCAGAAAGACTTGAATCTGTCTCAAAATGTTCCACAGTACCATAATTTCCTTTTCTGGATTTATCAAGTACAGAATAATTTCATCTGCAAATAAAGCCATCTTTTTCTTGATTACCATACCAATTATTTAATTGAATTTCTGAATGTCTTAGTTTATTTGCCAGTGGCTGGAAATATAAAGCAAATGACAAAGGGGAAACAGGACACCTTGTCTGTTTTTTTAAATTCATGTTCAAAGACATCTTATCAGAGTGGGACCCTCCCAGTGTAATTCTTGACTTTGATCCTTCATACATCCTCCTAATTAACCCTATTGTTGTATCATGGAAGGCACATGTTTTCATTGCTCTACTCATAAATCCTGACTTTTCTTGCATTCTGCTTCCCTCTGGATCATCATTATTCTATTAATGTGTACAAATGTTTGCTTTCCCTCCACAAAACGACATTGATCTGTATCTGTCAGTTCTGACAAAGTTTTCCTATTCTCTTAGCCAGTATAGACTTTATAATCATGCTTTTAAATTTAAATATGTTTATATGAAGCAGGGCCTGATGGGTTTGGGTAATACAGCCACCACAGCCTTTATTAGTTTCTTTCCCCCAACTTCCAAGCTTCCAAAGAAATGCTTTCTGTTTCTGGAGACTTCCTGTGGATTGATTGTATGTCACAGTTTTCCTGATTTTCTCTGGTCTTAAATATTAGTTGTTGATTATTATCTTCCTCTAACCTTGTCATTTCTTAAGATTTCCATAAATATTACCATTTGTGTGTTTTTTTTTCTTTTTGGGATTCCGTATTCTTCTGCTTTATCCAAATTTTCATAAACTGTTCAGAATATCTCGATACCTCTACAGGATCTCTGGTATTTTTCTTGTCATAAGCTCCCTAGGTTTAGTGGCAACCTTGTCTGCTTTCTGTTGCCTAAATCATGGCGCCAAAAGTTTTTGTGCTGTGGGGGTTGTTATCAAAAAGTAGGTGCTTAACGGTAATATTTCTGAATGAAGGCACTTTATTCAGATACTCCTTAATTTTCTCTTTAGCACACTGCAGTTGCTCATCTTTTTTCTGTGAGATTCCCCTTATTTTGTAATACTTTTAACCTTTGTCATCCCCTCTGAATAATTCCTATTACCTCTTAACCATATCTCATTCACTTTTATTTCTACCCTATTATTAAACTCCATTTTCATTTTATCCCATTCATTGGCTGTCCCTTCTGAAGAAATGTTATCTTCTGTAATAGCTCTTGAATAATTCCCACTACCCATTCCTTACATTTCTGTCTTTTTAACAGGTAATTTGGAAAACAGCGGTATCTCATTTTTACTTCATTACCCTGAATTTTTATCTTAGTTTTATTGGTGCATGATCTGAAATAGTTATTATATGCATGACAAAAGCTTTCAGTTAAATGCACATGGTTCTGTAAAAATATAATTTATATACAGTTTAACCCAGTTATTGTACTTTGGAGAATTATATGTAAATTCTGTCTTAAGTTCCTTCTACTGAATTCACATTTTTCTTACTAAATATTTTCAAACATTTCTTCAAAAATCCTCCTTTGTTACATTTTTCTCTTCTTGGTCCCCCGATACATCTTCACTTTTGCAAATCAAGTTCCAATCCCCACCTATAAGTAATATTCCTGCTGAAAGCTAATTATTTCTCTCAAAATTTTTATTAAGCTCCATAACAGCATTTTTTCATGGAATGTTAAATACCTGCCAGTGTAATCCTCCTCTGCCCTTGCCGGTAATCCCTTACTACCACAGATCTACTGTCATTGTTTTTTTTTTTTCCTCTTATATCAGCATTGGAACAGCTGTAGCAATTAGTATTATTACACCCCTTTTCCTTTGTCTCTGACATTCTGCTGAATAGCCATCCTGAAATCTTTCTTTGTCAATTTTGCAGGCTTATTTCTATTCATATTTGTCTCCTGCAACATTGCCATTTGCACCCTACATTTTGTAATGTAATTCAGTACCCCTTTCTTTTTGTCTGTACCTGTAAGACCATTTGTTTTACAAGATAATAAGGATAGAGTAGTTATTGTGATAGAAAGCTGTTGCTGCCACCTGTTACACTGTTATACATGATTGTTCTTTTGAATGTGTATTTCCAGCCTTTGTCTTACATGCACACACTATTTGTCAGCCTGAGCTTTTAGGCAGTTGTATCTTCTCATCTCCATTTGAACCTATGTCATATTTTTCAACACATTTTGCTGTAGTCAAAACCCTCAAGCAAAAAAATACATACATTTCAGAGCCTCTCCCTCCCCTATTAACAACACAAAACTATGTACATTTTCAACAAATGAAATTTAACCTTCCAAATAGGAGCAGTTACCCAAAACCGATGGCTACATCCATAGGCATTACCTAATGTAATATTTATGTCACTAATGCTAAAGGGCTTTATTTATTTATTTATTTAATATCTGTTTACCGGCGAAGTCAGACTAGGCTAGTTACCCATTTCCAGCTGAGGCCAGGTGGAGAAAGGCTCCATGTAAAAGTACACAGTATAACAGCACAAATTTGTACAGACCAGAAAAAAATATACAGAATCAAAAAGAAGGCATGCTATACAATGGAATACTATTCAGTAATGCTTGTCCAGTTTCATATAAGAACACACAATACATTTTTGTGGAATGTTATATAAACATGAGAGTAGTAAGTGGGAGAAGAGTTTGAGGGTGGGCAGAGGTGGGGAAAAGACAAGTTCAACCTGGTGAGGAGCAAGAGCATAATCAGCTGTTGTTTAGATGGGTATTTAGCAGGTATTTAAACTGTGCTGGGTCACTTGTATTTAGTATATTCTTTGTGGAGAGGGATTACGTAGGGGATTTTCCAAATTGTAGGTATGCACTGTTCTGAGATGGATCTATTAATTCGAATTGACAGTGGGTAACAGATGACGTTGGCTGCTAGTTTGAGGTATTCATTTCATAGTTTGTCAGCAGTGAGAGTTGTAGGTATTAGTTTGCTCAATAATTTCTTTATTTTACCTATTTGGATTGGTTGGAGGGAGAGTGTGGCAGTGGTGTCATTGGTTACAGGTAGAGGGATTTGTTGGAGACTATTTTTATTTTTTATAATTGAGAGTATAGAATTTATTAAAAAAGGAGTTAAACTGAGATGCTATACTTTCTTCTGAGTTATGGGTATTTGGTGATGGGGTGGAAGTATGGCTTGGATATATAAGTTGTTTGATAGTGTTCCCAGAATTTTTGTTGGTTATTTTGGTGTTTGCGCTGCATGTTTGCATAGTACTGTTTTTTATCAGTTTTAATTTGCTTTTTGCAAATATTTCTTAAGTGACGGTAGTTGTCAAGGGTGGCCTTCGTTTTGCTGGCCTGATGTTGGTACCAGAGTTTCTTTGTTTTAGTAGTTATCTGATCTCCTTTGTGAGCCATGGACAGTAATTTGTTTTAGATTTAATGTGTCTTATAGGGTCCAGGGTGTTTAGTACATCCATAAATTTACTGTTTAAATATTCGACTGCTGCATCTAATGGGAGGTATTTTAATGGGGACCAATTGCAGTTTTGGAGCAGTTGTTTAAAAGTGCCTGTGGAGAAGTATTTTTGTATTCTATACTTGTTTGTATGATGTAGTTTTTGTGTGAGAGTTGTGGTACCTTAAGAAGTCTGTTAGTAAGTGAGCAAAGGGAGTGGGTAGGTCATAAAAAATCCCCACAAATAGAAGCACAGATGAGCCAAGCCCGCAGGACACCTTCAAGGATCCACAACTGGCTCCAGCAATAATGGAGTATGTCTGGGGGTGGGGGTTAGAGAGTAGCTGGTAGACCTGACTTGGGCATTGGGTACTGGGGATTGGGCCATTAAACATGAGGTCTCATGGGACCAAAAAAATGGTGCACTGGCTACCTTTAAATAAAACTAAACTGTGCACTGTTCTATTAAATGCATTAAAATATTAAGGCTGCTTGAGATGGCTACTGTTTCTTTTTTAAAACACATTTAGTAAATATTACTTAAGACATCGGCACACTTACATTAATAGAAAAGAAAACCATATTGACATTTTTTTTTCGTTTACAAACAATATACATGGTATCTTCTCTTTCTTTATAACAATTGTCTTTCAGTCCAACAGTACATAAATCAATCCAAAACAATGAGTGCCAGCATCACACATAACAACTAATCAGTAAAAAAAAAAAACTAAAAGAAAAATCTAGCCAAGCTAGGCTTTTCACTGTGTGATACCTTGAAACTGCTTGCATTAGAGGCAACATGGGATATATGCAAATGACCCCATAAGGACATCAGGTGTTTCAGCTATATCGGAATTCTGAATGTCCATGACTTTTTCTTAAGTCTGTCATGGACAAATTCAGGCCAATAAAACCAAACCCCACACATTACATAAACACTCATTTCCTGCCATCCCTTAAACCCCACTCGTCCTTCTCTGTGAACATTAGTCTGCATGCATTGTCCCCACAAATTCCATTTATTTTTCTGTAATCTGCTCCTTTCCTTTTCTTAAGGTCTGCCTGTCAGTTATTTTTCCTTTTCTTAAGGTCTGCCTGTCAGTTATTTTTCCTTTTCTTAAGGTCTGCCTTCCAGTTATTTTTCCTTTTCTTAAGGTCTGCCTGTCAGTTATTTTTCCTTTTCTTAAGGTCTGCCTGTCAGTTATTTTTCCTTTTCTTAAGGTCTTTCTTCCAGTTATTTTTCCTTTTCTTAAGGTCTGTCTTCCAGTTATTTTATTTCTTTTAAAATATTCAGTAATTCTAATACAGTTGGTTTATATTTTGATTTCCATTTTCTATTAATTGCTTTTTAGGCAGCTAACAGAATTAAACTTAATAAGGCCCTATTATATCTAGGCAATTCAGATCCTGTGTCCCAGCTCAAAAGAATAATTTCCTTAGTTACAGCCATTTGCTCCCCCAATAATTTGTCAGAGGACTCTGTAGGAAATTTTAAATCTGCCAACTCATTACTGTCCCAAAAAGCATGTACCCATTTACTTCATACTTCCACATCTGACTTTGACTACAGACAGTTCCCTGAATTATATGTTGCTGCCAAGCAGAGAATCATTGTACTGTCACTGCTACCAGGTAAGTCTTCTCCTTCAGATAGTGCCTGTCCATTTAAATAAAAAGAAACAGCCTTCACTGGACGTCTTTTCCAGTTTTGATATGGCAGAAGTAGACATAGTTTCCACCTTTCAAATCCACTCTTCTCTTGCACTGATGAGTCTCTTTAATATGTTCCTCAGCAGACTATATATCTTTTGGGAAAACAATAAATTTAATGAAGGAATATTTTAAGAGGGAGGCCATCCTTAAACAGCATCTTTCAGATCTTTTACATATGGCTCTTGGAGTGAACAAGCACACAGTTAAAAAGTGCTCTGCTAGCCAGATGCCTGTGCTAAGGCATTGACCCTTGCCATGGTCGTCAGATGGCACACATGGCTAAGAATGCAGCCTGGGCTGGATGATGTCAGAGGATATTTATTAAGTGTACCATGCATGACACACGGCATAGAACTCTATTACTGTATTCATTGAAACCTATCTATGCTCCAGTTTGTATATGTCCAGTACAAAAATAAGCATATTTATAAAACTGTTCAGATTTTTCATGTTAATATTATGTTACTTTTGTGCATACTATTTGATTTATACCTTTGTATTGCTATTTTGAACATAGAGCTTTTCTTCCAGGGTCTGTGTTGAAGAAGGGGCTCACTGAGCCAAGAGAGACTGTTCCAGTTAAGTGAACAAGTAATGAATAAATTGCATAACCCCCAGTCATTACTTGCCTCCGATGATAAGGTGTTCACACTTAAGCATATTTGGAGTACTTGGACAACTGCTTTATTCAAACTAAACTGCAGAAACAGATGACCAGCACACAAATTATACAGTTCAGTGCTTTATCAGACTGCAGATTTCCCTCCATATGCAGAAAACTTGCCTCTCTCTACTCCCAACCCAGATGTTTTGTAGTGGTTATGCTGTACTGATTCACATTGAGTTGCTGAAGGTAGTTTTAGCGAACACAAACAAATTAAAAAAAGTTTGTCAAAACTACTTTCGGTGAACATTAGAACAAATTTTTTTTGCAGGGGGCAAGCCTCTCTGCACCCCACATCCTCCTGGACTTATATATGTGAACTCCAAGGTCACACTGTAGTGAAGAAAAAGGCAAGCTCCACTATTGGTAAAAGTAGTTTCTGTGAATACTATTTGTTGTTTTGGTATTTGATGATTTCGATGTGAAATGGTTCCTTGTGTACATAAAAAATTGGAAAGTCTTTTACTGAGGCATAGATGCAAGTCCTAATTACTTTCATCTGCCAGGATCCAGCCCTTTTACCTGTGACTGTGTGTGCTATTTTAAAAGTTATAGGCTACATCTCCTTCTCAGTTTTCGCAATCCCTTTATCAAGACTGCTGTACAGGGTCGACAGTGGTACCTAAGCATTCTGCGGTGCCAGCACCTGCACATACTTCAAGAGATAATTCCACTTATCCTTCCAGCTCACAAGGAATTCCATTGGTGGATCACACTGATAAAAACCAAACTAGAGATGCCCTTTGTCAAAATAAAAAAAAGAACCAGACTTTGATGACGGACATTTCTTTTTTTTAAACATTTTTACTAAATCATCACAGTTTAAATGGCAGCATGAGTTCCCATTTATTACTAGAAAAAAATGAACTGTAGTACCAGTATCAGGTGTAATTCTCATGCAATATACATATATGCTTGCTTTTTAACAGTTTTCATTTACTCCATTATATATGTTGATGTGATGCTCAATTCCTGTCTTCCGTTCACCTCACTCATCTTCCTGTACATTATTCTGCATATATTTCTTCTCAGAAATTATATTTATTTTCTTAAGATTCCACCTCCATTTTTTTCTCCTTCACAATATTCAATACTTCAGTTGCATTTGGTTTAGATTTTGATTT
Organism: Protopterus annectens; assembly: GCF_019279795.1. Taxonomy (NCBI): domain Eukaryota; kingdom Metazoa; phylum Chordata; order Ceratodontiformes; family Protopteridae; genus Protopterus; species Protopterus annectens. The sequence continues at coordinate 296,444,256 of NC_056744.1, forward strand.
CCAGTGTCGAGTAAATGCAGTTTGCAGCCAGTAACATTAAACTTAGTAAGGCTTTACTGTGTCTGTGCAATTGAGATCCTATATCCCAGCTCAAAATAGTAATTTTCTTAAGTTACAACCATTTGTTCCCCCAATATTCCCATCAAAGTATTCTGTAATGAATTTTTAAAACATGTCAGCTTGTTACATTTTCCAAAAACATAATCCCAGTTACTCTCTGTTACACATCAGACCTCCAGCATTTGCTATGTGTCCGAGAGAGATTCTCTGAAGTCTACTTGGGGTGTAAAATTACCTATCCAAACACTTCCATGCAAAAATCCGAAACCTTTTGGACTTTGTTTATATATAAGCCGTAGTGGTGACCACAAAAAAACCCCAAAAAAACACTTTTCCATCTAGCACCTTGGCTACATGCTTTTATAGATTTAAAAGGTACTATAAAACATTCAACTGGATTTTGCTGTATACTTGGGAGCCTTAACATTTTCTTCCCATTGTTCCTTTGTAAATTGCTCTTCCATTATGTTTTCTCAATCTTTTCTAACATCCTCTGATTGAATCTTATAGTTAGTTGTACATTATTTTATATTATCTGGTAATTTTCCCTTTTTTTAACTCCAGAAGACCGAGGTAATACAGAAAGCTCAAGTCAGGTGTGGTATCCCACTTGTGACACAGAGGGTGACAGGACTGATAAGAAGCAGAGTACAAAGGGTTAGTACAGACACAATCACTTTAGCTATGAGAGCTAGGAGATTCTTTCTGTGATAACTCTCCCTTGTTGAAGTTTCAAGTAGTTTATTCAGTGAAGCAGATAGATGGCTGAGTGTTCTTGTTCCTTTGCTTATTTCATCCAGTAAGTTTCAGCCCACTCTTGTGGGTTTTGTATACCCCTACCTGCAGTCAACCCTATTCATAAAATCTTGTTTATCTGTTCCCATGCTGACATGATTCTTAGAATACTTTCTGCTACTTTGTGAGTGTAGTATAGCGTTCTCTATGGTTGTTGCTGCCCTTAAGGATTTACATGCAAAATCGTACTCTGTCTTTATCCCTCAAGCTACCCACATTTCATCATCATCATCCATTTCCACTTTGATTTATAACCTTTTGCTTGAGTTATGTATATTAGCCTTACCTGTGTAGCTCTGAAGTGCCCCTTTGAATCAGGTAACCCCAAGCCAACATGTTCCAAGGGAAGAATCATCTTTCTGCATGTAATTGTTGTTCTCTTTCCCTTCCAAATAACTTCCTTCAACTCTTTATTAATTTTCATACACAGCTTCTCATCTTGTTGATAAAAATATACCTGACTTGTATATTAAACCAAAGGGACTAAACAGTTTCACTTGTATTTGCTATCCGTATCTGTAATCGGGAACTTCTAAAGTCTCTTCCCACATATCCTTAGCTGCTGTAACAATGGTTTAATCAGTACACATAAATATTCCCTCTCATCTTGTCCCATACATAATGGTGTTGCTGAACCAATTCATGTGTAGGTAAATAGTTTACTGCTATAACATTTGTTTTATCTTCATTTATTTTATATCCTGAAAAGACTTCAAACAGTCTGAAAATGTTCCACAACACAAAAACGTCCTTTGCTGGACTTAACAAACACAAAATAATATCATTTGCAAAGAAAGCTGCTCTGTTTTTGATTGTCATGCCAGTTGTATCCTTGGATTTATGAATCCCCTTATTTTCTTTGCAAATGTTTCTAAATATAGAGCAAAGAACAAAGAGAAAATAAGACAAAACTAACCAGTTCCTTAAACAGAACTTGTCAAGCAGGAATTCTGCCTAGTTAATTCTTGCCTCTGACTCTTTATTTATCCTCCTTATTAACTGTATTATTCTGCTAGGGAATGTAAATACCACCTTTGCCCTTCCTTGTAAAACCCCAGCTGACTCTATAAAGTGCTTTCTCTATAGAAAGAATCGACACCAATACTGGTGTTTTTTGTGTCCATGCCACGAAACCACATGAATCCATTTTGATCAATTCCTTCAACACCTTTGCCAGTCTCTTCACTCTTATTCAGGTACATTAATAGTCGGTTTTAATTGAAATGGTTGTACATGAAGCTGGATCTATAGGGTCTTTACCTTTTTTGGGTACTACAGCCACCACAACTTTCTTCCACGGTACCACCCCCCCCCCCCATTTTAAAATATTAAAAAAAAACTTTACAGATCTTTAGCACATTTTTCCTCCTAGCTTCCACATTTCCATAGGAGAGCCATCTGTGCTTGGATTGTATGTGTCTGCTTTTATCTCATCTCTTCCTTTCGTAGCTATTGTTGGGCCTCATCTTCCTGTGACCTTGGCATCATTAAGACTTTCATAAATATTTCCATTTATGCCTTTTCTTGGCTTCCCAATTCCTCTGCATTATAGGAATTATTATATCATTTCTGAACTATCTCTACTACCTTTATAAGATCTATGTTTTTTACTTCTTATAGGCTCCATATGTCTAGTCACAATTCCTTTTAATTTCTGTTGCCTAATTTGCTGCACTAAAATGCATTTGTGTGGTAGAGTAATTAACAGCAACATTGCTAAACTTGTGCACATTTTCCAAGTAGTCCCTTACTTTCCCTTTAGCACACAGCAGTTTTGGTCTTCTTGCTCTTTCACATTCCACTTTTCTACAGTGCATTAACCTTAGTGAATTCCTCTAAATAATTCCTATTGCTGCTTTCCCATATCTTTTATTTCTGCCATATTTTAAACTCCATTTTCATTTTATCACACGCATTATCTGTCCCTTTTGATGTACTTTGTCTCGCCTAATAATGCACAAATTATTTCCACTACCCATTCCTTAAATTCATCTTTTTAAGTAATAAGTAGGAAAGTGTCACTGTCTCATTTTCAGATCATTACCATGCATCATTATCTTACTTTTTTATTCATGCATGGTCTGTTTTTAATACCTTTATTGGATTATCACTTAAGACTGAGCTGCGGTGGTGCAGCAGTAGCGTTGTCGCCTCACAGCAAGAGGTTCTCCCGTTCGATTCTCGGCTGGAGTGCCTTCTGTGTGGAGTCTGCATGTCCTCCCTGCTGTCGAGTGGCGTTCAGAAGAAATGTGTGAATGGGCGTGCCTTCGTTGAAGGTTGGGCGTCGGGTTGGCACCTTGGCACCATAAAAATCTACTGCCAATCATTAGTGGACCGGAGTTCCACTGTGGTGATCCCTAACTGGGAAAAGCTGAAAGAAGAAGAAGAAGATTGGATTATCACTTAAGAAATAGGCAAACATACATTTATATAAAAGAAAACAAACCTGGTTAACATGTTCACAGCTACAAACATTATGCATCACATATATTTTTTATACAGTTATCATCAATCCAACATTGCATAACTTGATCAATTTCGGCCTTCCCTTAAACTGTGTTCCTTCTCCAAGACATTATTCTGCATGTATTGCTCATGCGATTTCCGTTTTTTAATTTGCTCCTACCATTCTCTAAATATCTTACTTCCAGTACTTTTATCTGTGTTACAGTATTCATTACTTCAGATACAGATGTCCTTCAAGGATGCATCTGCAGTCCTAACAAATGGGTTGACCTGTCGTCAGGCAGCCCTTCGGTCGGCCGGATTCCAAAGTCTGGGTCTGGCCTCGGCTGGTGTCGCACTTCACCCGACGTCATCTCTGCTGGTCTTCGGGTATAAAGGCATCAGCCGACGCCATTTTCCCCAGTCTTTCTTGCCGCGTGGCGCCCGAAGCAGAAGCTGTTCGCAAGTGCCGGTCGGTCAGATCCAGAGATTCTACCGAATACTACTTCGAAGACTTCTAAAAAGCTAAGTACCCCGTTGGGGACTCTTTCTTGCCTCAGCCGATGTCAGAAAAAGTAAATAACTGTTTAACTTGTGGGAAACAAATACCTCATAAAGATTTCCACTCTTACTGCTTACCTTGTTTAGGCCCAGACCACGACGTAGCAGCCTGTTTAGCCTGTGCTTCCTTCAACCAACGAACGCTTAGGCGTCGGTCGGAGTTTGCTGAACAGTTTTTCGGCTCAGATTTTGCGTACATTATGCCGTCGGATCCTCCGACTTCTCAAATTGTTAAACGCAAAGAAAAAGACCGACACTCGCGGTCCGCGGTTTCGGCCGAAACCACGGTTAAGCAAACCGCGAGTGTCTCGGTTTCGGCCGAAACCGAGCAAACGGGTCAATCTTCAGCCGAATCCATGACTACTACCGAGGCTCCTGCTACCCTAGTTGAATCGGCCTCTGAAGTTTTGCCTACTAATGTGGTCCCTCTAGAATTATCGGACACCATCCCTTTGGATGTCTCTACCCCAGCACGTGGTGCTGCTAGGCCTCCTGCAGCCATGTCTATTAAGGCCTTTGCCAGGGCTAAAGCAGCCAAAACTGCTAAATCAGTGCCTGTTAAGCCCCCCTCACACAGGCCCAGTTCCAGTTCTCAAATGCTTACTCTGGCAGAGGATCTCATCTCTTTAATAATGGGATCCCAATCTCACCCAGACAGGGCCTCTCAGCCTCCAGAAAAGAGACCTAGAGCAGAGCCCCCAGAGCCAGTGTCCTCAGATGATTCTTCTGATGATTCAGACAATACAGACCATCCAGAGGCTCCTTTTTCTACTTATGAAGATTCCGATGCTGAAGAATCTATTCCATCTGCCTCTCCACCAGAGGAATTTTCCTTTGGGGAAACCTTACATGCCATGAGAGAGCAATTCCAATGGCAGGGACAAGATTTCTCAGATTCAAGAAAAAGGCTTAGGACCTTTCTACACTTACCGCAACATAGGCCCTTAGCTATACCTCCAGTACTGCCTGTTGTGGATGATGCATTTAATGATGTTTGCACTGCTCCTGATACCTTACCTCCAGCCCCTGCCAAACCCGATAGGTTTTACAGGGTACCGGACACTCATCACCACCTATACAAGGCCCCACTTGCAGATCCTGAGACTATCTCCCAGGGGCCTAAGGCAGTAGCCGACCTCAGCAAAACCCTCTCCCTTCTGAAAGGGAATCCAGGTCCTTAGAGAGTTGGGGTAAAAAAGTTTACACCTCTGCTACTCTCTCAGCTAGAGCATTGAACTGTCAGTTTCATATGATCCAATACCAAGAGTTTATGCTTGATCAGTTAACTAAGAAACTGTCCTCTGATGATTCCTTAGATAAGAAATATGTTTTAGAAATGGTGAATAACATTCAGCAGGTTAGTAACCATTCTTTAAAATGTGGCTATGATGCACTGGAGGCTTCATTTAGATCAGCCATGACTGGCACAGTTATAAGAAGGCATGCATGGTTGAAAGAACAGGTCTTGCCGGATCATGTTAAAGCAAAGCTGTTAGATGCTCCTATGGATAAGGCCAGTCTATTTGGTTCTCCTGCCCAGCAAGTAATGAAGAAAATGGAAGAGAAGGCAAAATCTGTACAAACAGTTAAAGATTTCTTACAGGTTCAGCCCCAAGGTTTAGCAGGAACTGGCCTTCCAAAATTGGTCCTTTCCAGACTCCTCTAAATCTCAGAGAGGCAGGAATAGGCGTTCCAGAGGCAGAAATCAATCCAGAGGAGGTGCCTACAGAGGACGCCAGTGGCAAGGCAATAACCAGCGAGGCACAGACACAACCACTGCCACTGCAACAGGACAATCACAGTGACTTGGCTCTGACACCGCCTACCAGGGAACAAATAGCAGCACCCTTAGGCGGAAAGTTAGCCTTGTTTTCAAAAAATTGGCACTATATCACAAAAGACAAGTGAATTTTGCAGACTATAGACCAAGGGTACAGGTTTCATTTCCACACCTTACCAGTAAAAGAGGAATGCCAAACCTACCTCCAAATCAGAAAACAGAAGCTCTAAAACAGATAGCTCAATTAACAAAGATGAGAGCTGTGGAAAGAGTACCACCAACAGAACAGGGCAAAGGATTCTACTCCAGACTCTTCCTAGTACCAAGAAAAGAGAAAAGTTGGAGACCTATTCTCGACCTGTCCACCTTAAACACATTCATCATTGTTCCAAAATTCAAAATGCTGACCCTACAGCAACTTCTTCCCATGCTGGGCAAGGAGTGTTGGCTGGTAACTCTAGATCTCAAAGAGGCATACCTGCACGTCCCCATACGACCAAATTGCAGAAGATACCTTAGATTTTTTGCAGGATCAGAGCATTATCAATTCTCAGCATTGCCCTTTGGCTTATCTACTGCGCTCAGAGTATTCACAAAATGCCTGGCATCAGTAATCGCTCATTGCAGGCTACAGGGAATCCAAATTTATCCATACCTGGACGACTGCCTGATACAAGCGGACAACAAAAGCAAGCTGACAAAAGACTTACAAAGAGTCATTTGCTTACTACAAGCCCTGGGATACACAGTCAATTTAAAAAAGTCAAGACTAATACCATCCCAAACAAGAACATTCTTGGGTGCAGAATTGGACACAGTAAAACAGATGGCATTCCTAACTGCAGAAAAACAAGAACAACTCCCTCTTTACTTCTTGGCATTAACAAAGCAGAACAAACTAACAGCAAGGAAAGTACTGCAGGCCTTGGGCTTCATGGCATCATGCATAATCCTGGTCCCCAATGCCAGACTGCATATGAGAAAACTACAGTGGTACCTAAAAAATTTATGGTCTCAACACAGGCACAGCTTAGAAACCGAAATACCACTAATCCCATGCCTGAAACAAGAGTTCCTATGGTGGGCTCAAGCATGCCAGTCAAACCCAGGCTTGCCCTTCCACAACTTACAAGCAAGCCAAACCATCACAACGGATGCCTCAGACCTAGGTTGGGGGGCCCACATGCTAGACAAATGCATACAAGGATTATGGACCCCAGATCAACTGCACCTGCACATAAATCAAAAAGAAATGCTGGCAGTAAAACTAGCAATCCAGAATTTCAGACCATTCCTCAAAGAAGGCCATTTGATGATAAGGACAGACAACACCACAGTCATGTGGTACATTAACAAACAGGGAGGCACTCATTCATACCCTCTATGCCGAATGACCCTGGACCTATGGAATATGGCTCTGAGCTACAACATTCAGTTACAGGCAATATTTGTACCGGGAAAAGAAAACATCCTAGCAGACCTGTTAAGCAGAACTACCTCGGATGCTCACGAATGGATGCTACACCCGGACATCTTCAAGGCCATCACACAGAAATGGGGAATGCCACAAATAGACCTATTCGCATCCACACTCAATCACCAGCTCAAGAAATTCTGCACAAGGACATTCCACCCACTTGCATGGAAGGTGGACTCTCTATCCTTCAGTTGGAAAGGCCTGACAGCATATGCATTTCCACCTCTTCCTTTGATGCACAAGGTACTACTGAAAATCAAAGAGGAGCGTCCAAGGATAATTCTGATAGCTCCAAATTGGCCAAGACAACACTGGTATCCATTGCTGAGGAACATGTCTCGGGGGAGAACGTGGACACTACCCCTGATGCCTTTGATGTTAACTCAGAACGACTACAACATCATGCATCCAAATCTAAAAACTCTGCAACTAACTGCCTGGAACATTACATAACAGCAACTAACCCAGATTTATCCCAAAGGGTTAAAGACATTATCCTGGAGGCCCGCAGACCTTCTACAAGAAGGAACTATGCAGGAAATGGAAAAGGTTTGTCATTTGGAGCACTGAAAGAGGAAAAGATGTGTCAAAGATAGATATTGCCAACATCCTGGAGTATTTGGCAGAGCTTCTCCATACAGGCCTGTCCTATTCCTCCATCAAGATACATGCATCAGCTATTTCTGCAGAATACAGCTTGATCCCCTGTCTTCTCACATCCTCTACTCAGGCAGTTCCTCAGAGGAATCAAGAATGTAAAACCTCCTAGGAAACCACCATTACCAGCATGGGACTTGAACTTTGTGCTAGAAAAATTGACACTCCTCCATTCGAACCAGCAGCAACAGCAGATCTTCAACACCTATCCTGGAAAACTGCTTTCCTACTGGCAATTACTTCAGCAAGAAGGGTTTGAACTACAGGCCTTAATGGCAGTACAACCCTTCCTAATCTTCCATCAAGATAGAGTATCCATGAGAACTAATCCTACATTTATGCCTAAGGTGATATCCAGAGTGTCTCTAAACCAGGCAATCCACCTACCTACCTTCTTTCCCAATCCACAGAACAGGGGGGAAAGACTGCTGCATACCTTGGATGTACATAGACAGTTGCGCTACTACCTGGACAGAACCAAGGGCAATAGAAAAACTGACCAGCTTCTAGTAGCCTATGCAACAGGAAGGGAAGGAAAAGCAATTTCCAAACAGACAATCTCCAAGTGGATAGGAAATTGCATAAGATTCTGTTACTCCTACCATGGAAAGCCAATTCCACAGAACATAAGACCTCACTCTACAAGGGCTACAGCCACTACCACAGCTTTCTTACGAGGAGTGGCTACCAAGGACATTATTGAGGCGGCTACTTGGACCTCCGTGCATACATTTGCCAAGCATTATAACTTACCTCTATACTCTAGATCCCGAGCAGGGTTTGCCACTGCTGTATTGCAAGGGATCCTAACTACACCATAATTCTTCTTCCTCCTCGCCTAGTTTGGCTATGGTATTCTACCCATTTGTTAGGACTGCAGATGCATCCTTGAAGGACATAGTACAGTTTTGTACCTACCATAAATGTAGATGTCCGAACAGGATAGCATCTGCAGTCAGGATTACCCACCCTCCTTCCCCTCTGTGGTATTCCTAGGGTATTTACCCTCCTAATAGCTAGCTGGGGGATCTCTTATGGTGTATTTGTTTGTATATATGTACATACATGCTTATTTTTTGTGTTTGCCTACCTTTTTTTTGGAAACATTGGCATTTACCCAAAAATTTAGTTTTCCAAGAGGGCGACTGGCATCTGGGGCAAGAAACACTGAGGAAAATGGCGTCGGCTGATGCCTTTATACCCGAAGACCAGCAGAGATGACGTCGGGTGAAGTGCGACACCAGCCGAGGCCAGACCCAGACTTTGGAATCCGGCCGACCGAAGGGCTGCCTGACGACAGGACAACCCATTTGTTAGGACTGCAGATGCTATCCTGTTCGGACATCTACATTTATGGTAGGTACAAAACTGTACTTTGTCTAGACTTTGGTTTCCATTTTTTTTTTTTTTGGCTGCCAGCAGAATTAAACTTAACAAGGCCTTACTATGTCAAGTCAGTTCAGATCCTGTATCCCTGTTCAGATATAGTTTCCTTAGTTACACCCATTTGCTCATGTATTATTTCTGACAGAGTGCTGTGTAGGCACATATTATTTGTTGCATTTATTTTTTATTCCTATTGAGACAGAGTTTCTATCCAGTCTATCCTAGATAGTATTTTGGGGAATAATATGTGAATTTTGTTTGAGTCCCTGCTACTGAATTTAAATGTTCCATGCTAAATATTGTTATATGCTTTTTCAGAAGTCTACCTTCTTTTCTTGTATTTTTCTGTTTTTGTCCCCTTGATACATCCTCACTATTGCAAATCAGGTTTTAGTCCCTTCCCATAATTAGTATTAAGTACTGAATGCTTATTATTTCTGCACATGTTCTTCTATACTCCATAATAGTAGTTTTAGGTAGAGTATAAATACATGCAATAAGAATAATTGCAGTGGAATTATGCCTAAGGAAACCCGGACGTCTTTCTTCAAAAGAATCCATAGAGAAGCTAGTTAATCGGAAGCAGTTATGTGCTTTGGACATTAATTCCTGTCCAGGATGGAACTAGGCTTTGTATGAGAGATTTTGTCCTATTTGTTTATGGGACTCTGTAACTTTGAAAAAGAAGGCATATTATATGGTGTTCTTCGATTGCCATTATAGAAACTTACTTCCTCTGATGCATTTGTTTTCATGAGGAGAGCCTGTACCACTGAGCTTTATTTGACTTAGCAGTACAACTGTTACTGTTACGAGTCGGTGTACTTTGGTGCCTTAATGTAAAACACTATCTATATATATATATATATATATATATATATATATATATATGTATATATATATATATATACATATATATATCTATATATATATATATATATCTATATATATATATATATATATATATATATATATATATACACATACATATATACACACGTGTGTATAAAATATATATATATATATATATATATATATATATATATATACACACACACACACACACACACACACACACACACACATATATATATATATATATATATATATATATATATATATATATATATATACACACACACATACTTACTTACATACATAGATATGGATTCACTTCAGAAGCTCGAAATACTGAAATCTCGAATTTCAGTATCTCGACCCCAAGAAGTTGAATCCACAAAACATCGAAAACTGAAAAACGGGAAATTCAAAACCTCTAATACTGGAGGATGTTCTTCATTCCACATTGCTGCAGTCCTAACTATTGGGTAGTCCGCTGTCCCAGTCGGCCCGAATACCAAAGTATATGGCTGACGTCGGTCAAGGCGCATTAGACTGACTTCAGTACGTCAGGGTACTAATGCGCATGACCGACGTCATATCCTCAGTCTTTTTTGCCGCATGGTCCGATGCAGAAGCAGTTTTGCGAGTGCAGGTTGGCGTTCTGAAAGTTTCTGAAGTCAGAGTTTCAGACCGAATCAAAGTTGGCTAAGTACCCCGTTGGGGAATATTTTGGTTTTTTCTTGCCTCAGTATTTAACCGGATGTCAGAAAAAGTGAATAACTGTATTTCTTGTGGGAAACAGATACCTCATAGGGATTACCATACTTTGTGTATACCTTGTTTAGGGCCTGAGCACGACGTTGTTGGATGCCGCTCTTGTGCTAGATTTAACAAACGTACTATTAAGAGAAGGTTAGACTGTGCCAGGTTAGTTTTTGGGAAGCGTTGTAATTATAAAATGCCGTCGGATGCTCCGACGCCCGCTTCGGCCAAAAAGCACAAGGATAAAGCAGCAAAGCCTAGAGTGGAAGAACCGACAGTCCCGGACGTCGGTTCTTTAGAAGGCTCAGTGGAGCCGGAGGTTCTTCCAGGAGTTTCTTTGGAGTCTCAGGGAGAGACTTTACTGTTACAGGATGTGTCCTCTCAGGAAGTAGGCCAGGCTGAAGGGGCTTCTCAGGTGGCTGTTCTTCCCTCTCTTCCTAAGGTGGTCAGAGCCTCCCCTTCTGTTTCCAAGGCTTCTTTGAGAGGCAGGCCAAGTTTAACTTCAGTGGGGGTTTCTCCTAGTGCTTCAGGGTCTTTGCCTAAGAAACATATGCTTAAAATGGCAGAGGATTTGATTACTATGATTAGAGGTTCTATGCCCCCTCCTGATAAGAGGCCTAGGGTGGAACCTGAGTTTGAGAGTTTTGAGCAGTGTTCGGAGGCTTCTGAGTCTTCGGCTGAAGACTTGCAGGAGTTTCCTCCTTATTCTGATTCTGATGTGGATGATTCTACTCCTTCAGCTTCTCCTCCTGAGGATTTTTCATTTTCAGAGACTCTGCATTCCATGAGGGAGCATTTTAAATGGGAAGGTCAAGATTTCTCTGATTCCAGGAAGAGGCTTAGGGAATTCTTGTTTTACCCCAGCATAGGCCTTTAGCTATACCTCCTGTTCTGAATGTGGTGGAAGATGTTTTGCAGAGGCTTCCCTGAATCCTGATTCTTTGCCTCCTGCCCCAGTTAAACCGGATAGGTACTATAGGGTGCCTGAAGCTCATAAGTATCTTTTAAGAGTCCTAGGGCAGACCCGAAACTGTCTCTCAGGGGCCTAAAGGTGTGAAGGCTTCTGTTGTTAAAAATCCTGTTCCTCCTGATAAAGAGGCAAGGGCTTTGGATAGATGGGGAAAGAAAGTGTATACTTCTTCCACTTTAGCCATGAGGGCGTTGAATTGTCAGTTTCACATGTTAAAATATCAGAATTATCTCCTTTCACAATTGAAGTCTAAGGTGGATGCTCTGGCAGAAGGTATTGAGTGTAAAGAGTTGCAGGATTTAGTTCATGTGTCTGAACAGGTGGGTAAGCATTCCTTGCAGTGTGGTTTTGATGCTGTGCAGGCCTCCTCGAGGGTGGCTGCCACTGGTTCTGTTCTTCGTAGGCACGCCTGGTTGAGGGATCAGAATTTAGCTGAGCATGTTAAGACAAGGATTTTGGATGCTCCTTTACAGTCTGATGTGTTGTTTGGTTCGCCTGTGGAAGCAGTTTTAAAGAAAATGGAGGACAAGGCTAAGTCTATGCAAACTGTTAAGGATTTTTGCAGGTGCAGCCTCCAAGTTTAGTAGAAATTGGCCTTCTAAGGGATGGACATATCCTGCTTATGATTCCCAGTCTAGAGGTAGGTCTAGACGTGGTAGGGGCAGAGCTCAAGGTTCTTTTAGGCCTAGAACAAGGAGTTCACCTGCTCAGACTTCTGGTGAGGGCAGGGGTCAGTCCTTTCGTAAACAGACCCAATGACCTACCTTTTCAGCTGCCAGTACATTCTCGCCTGGCAGCACCTTTGGGAGGAAGGCTGGCTCTTTTCAAAGAAAATTGGGATTTAATTACCCAAGACAGATGGGTTTTGGATATCATTCACCATGGTTACAGGTTTTATTTCCATACCTTGCCTCCTTTCAAAGGCATGCCAGACATTCCTCCTCTACAAAGAAAAGAGGCTCACAAGCAAATTTCTCTGTTGCTCCAAATAGGGGCCATTCAGCCAGTTCCTGTGCCAGAAAGGGGCCTAGGATTTTACTCGCCTGTTCCTAGTACCGAAGAAGGGGAACACGTGGAGACCAATTTTGGATTTATCTATCCTCAACACTTATCTGGACATTCCCAAGTTCAAAATGTTGACGTTACAACAGCTTTTACCTCTGCTGGGCAAAGATCACTGGATGGTAACTTTAGATCTCAAGGAAGCTTACCTTCATGTGCCTATCAGACTAAGTTGCAGGAAGTATCTGCGTTTTCGAGCTGGAGATTCTCATTATCAGTTCTCTGCGTTGCCCTTTGGCTTATCCACTGCACCCAGAGTATTCACAAAGGTTCTGGCTCCAGTGATAGCTTACTTCAGGCTAAAAGGAATACAAATCTATCCTTACTTGGACGACTGCCTGATTCTGGCTCAAGAAAAGGAAGACCTTTACAGCATTTGGAATATGTGATAGCAGTGCTAAGATGCCTAGGGTATTCTGTGAACGAAATAAAGTCCAGTCTAGTACCCTCTCAAGACATGTGCTTTCTGGGTGTGAGACTGAATACAGCAGCCCAGATGGCCTTTTTAACCCCGGACAAACAAAAGAATCTTTCCAGTTACTTCCATCAACTATCTCTTCAGTCCGGGCTGACTGCAAGGACAGTCCTTCAAGCCTTAGGGTTCATGGCATCTTGTATTCTGGTGCTTCCCAATGCCAAACTGCATATGAGGAAGCTGCAATGGTATCTCAAAATGTATGGACACAGCAGTGACAGGATTTGGACACTGTCATTCAAATAATACCTTGCATTCAAAAGGAATTTTTGTGGTGGGCTCAGGAATGTCACCTAAACAAGGGACTCTCTGTGACCCGGCCAGAGGCGAGTCAGATTCTAACGACAGATGCCTCAGACATTGCTTGCGGAGCTCATCTAAATGGAAAGTGGATACAAGACAAGTGGCCTGCCAGACTACAGCATCTACATATCAACATGAAAGAGATGTTAGCAGTCCAGTTTGCATTAATGGCTTTCAAGGAGTTACTTCTTCCAGGGCAGGTGTTGATTCTAACAGACAACACAACTGTCATGTGGTACATCAACAAACAAGGGGGAACACATTCTTACCCGTTGTGCAGGCAAGCAATGATTTTATGGGAGACTGCGCTCAGCTTGCAACTAACTCTTCAGGCAAGGTTTCTGCCGGGAGCACAGAACTCCTTAGCAGATGTGTTAAGCAGACAAATCATGGATCCCCACGAGTGGAAACTGGATCTTCATGTATTTCGAAAATTTACAGTGTCATGGGGAACTCCAGACATAGATCTGTTCGCTTCTCCACTAAACCACCAGCTGCCAAAGTTTTGCACAAAGAGGTTTCATCACACAGCTTGGAAAGTGGATGCTCTTTCTTTCAGTTGGAAAAATCTTCATGTGTATGCCTTTCCACCTCTGCCTCTTCTCCCAAAGGTGCTCCTAAAGGTCAGACAAGACAAGCCAAGGATGATTTTAATAGCTCCAGATTGGCCTCGGCAACACTGGTACCCATTACTGAGGAATCTGGTAAGGAAGCCTCCATGGCCTTTACCTTTGATTCCACACCTGTTGTCTCAGAGGGACGGTCACCTGCTCAATGTCAAGCTTCACTCTCTTCATCTAACAGCCTGGCATATTCTGTTTTGAAACACAGCAGGTCTCAACTTCCTCAACAAGTTTTAAATGTGATTTTGGAAGCCAGAAGACCTAGTACAAGGAAAGTGTATGCAGAAAATGGAAGAGATTTTTATTTTGGAGTGCAGCAAACAATTTGGAGATTTCTGAGCCTAATTTGAGTGTGGCTCTTCAATATCTTACTGAGTTATTGGACAAAGGTTTGTCTTTCTCTTCCATTAAGATTCATGCTGCAGCAATTTCAGCTCACTATGATTGTGACCCACCATTGTTTTCGCATCCTTTGTTCAAGCAATTTCTTAGAGGGCAAAGAATATAAGACCCCACGTAGAGCTCCTACTCCTGTTTGGGATCTCAATTTTGTGTTGGAGAAACTTACTCTACAACCTTTTGAGCCTGCGGCTACTGCTGAATTGAAATACTTGTCATGGAAGACTGCTTTTTGTTGGCCATTACTTCTGCAAGAAGGGTTTCTGAATTGCAGGCCCTTATGGCGGTAGAGCCTTTTTTGATTTTTCATAAGGATAGGGTATCATTACGTACTAATCCTTCCTTTATGCCTAAGGTGGTTTCTAGTGTGGCTTTAAACCAAACTATTCATTTGCCTACTTTTTATGCAGATCCCCAAAATAAAGGGGAAAAGATTTTGCACACTTTAGATGTACACAGGCAATTGCGTTATTATTTAAGCAGGACTAAGGATTTTAGGCAGTCTCAGCAGTTGTTTGTTTCTTTTGCTTTGAGTTCTCAGGGCAAGCCTGTGTCAAAACAAACTATTTCTAAGTGGATTGGGTTTTGCATTGCATTTTGTTATTCCCATCATGGCAAGGAGATTCCAGCTGGGATTAGGCCTCATTCCACTAGGGCTACTGCCACTTCAACAGCATTTCTAAGGGGTGGCAACTAAGGATATTTTGGAGGCAGCTACTTGGAGTTCAGTGCATACTTTCTCTAAGCATTATCACCTTCCTCTCTACTCTAAATCTAGGGCTGGTTTTGCCACAGCTATTTTGCAAGGCATGTTGTCAGCTCCTGCTTCCTTATGATTTGCCAGCCTCCCTTACCTCTGCTTTGGGATTCTACCCAATAGTTAGGACTGCAGCAATGTGGAATGAAGAACATAGTACAGTTTTGTACCTACCATAAATGTAGATGTTCGAGGATCCACATTGCTGCAGTCCATATTACCCTCCCTCCTTCCCCTCTGTGTTTAGGGGTGGTTGTGTAGGTGAGGTTATACTCTGGTAATTTTGTATATATTGTACATATTTTTGGTGCAGGAATGTTTGGAGTTTTTGGTTTTGGCCTTGTCTTTTTAGGGTCTTCTGACATCTGGGGCAAGAAAAGACTGAGGATATGACGTCGGTCATGCGCATTAGTACCCTGACGTACTGACGTCAGTCTAATGCGCCTTGACCGACGTCAGCCATATACTTTGGTATTCGGGCCGACTGGGACAGCGGACTACCCAATAGTTAGGACTGCAGCAATGTGGATCCTCGAACATCTACATTTATGGTAGGTACAAAACTGTACTTTTTGAATTTCGCGACTTTACTACACACACACACACACACACACACACACACACACACACACACACACACACACACACCATCCACCACACAAACACACAATCACTCTACTACATTAAGCCCCCCACACCCCCCTACTTAAATATTCTCACTCCAAGGTCGCACTACATACAAACACACACAAAACACCACCACACAAGCTACTTTCTCTTTGCGCACACACATCACAGCAACAAAATACACTGACAAACACCATAGCCCCTACCCAAACCCCTTAAAACACACACACACACACAATTACCTGAATACATGGCCATAGCAGAACTTTATAAGCGTGAAATTCAATACCTCCGATATTCAAGGTTTTGAATATCGCACTTCTAAATGTTCGCTATTATGGGGTTTCGACTTTTTGGGTTCGAGATACTGAAATTCGAGATTTCAGTATTTCGAGCTTCTGAAGTAAACCCATACATATACATATATATATATATATATACATTTGTATGTATATACTTGTTTACAAACAATACATACCAAAAGAAAAAACACAACCACATTTCCAAAGTGTTAGAACGTCCGAGTTATTGTTTGACAGGAGAGAACTTTTCTAGCAACTTGAGGTGGTGGCTAAATCCATACCCCCCCCCCACCTCGGCTTGAAGTAATTTATTAGCATCAAGACAGAACTAAAACTAGGAGATTGAATTAGCAATATTGTTATTGTATGTTGTAAATGTTCTCTTGTGTAGTGGTCAACGCATAAACCTTACAAGCAAAAGGTCTGATGTTCAATTCCTGTTATTGAACTTTTTTGTTATTTTAATTTATATGAATTTTTCGTAGATATATTTTTAATGCATTAAGCTATGGGACGCAGACTGCTTGTGAGCTAGAATGAGTGGTTATTGATGTAAAGTGAATATGCAGTTTCCAATAAACTTTATCTAAACTTGGTTGTTTTTTAAAATGTTTATTAGTCTGAAAGTGTCCATTGGGACTGAAAGGGTGGAAGGGGCAATTAATAAGCCATCATTTTTGGAGTTACCTGCTGGAGTGGACTGTTCAATTTCATATATATATATATATATAATATATATATATATATATATATATATATATATATATATATATATATATATATGTGTGTGTGTGTGTGTGTGTGTGTGTGTCTAGGACATTTCACCTAAACTCAGATTAGTGTGCACTTTTAACTGAAAGCTCACCTAAAACACAATTCACTAAAACACATTTCACCTAAAGTTGTAGATGGCCTTGTCCCCACTGTAGTGTGACCCTGGAGTTAGTATATATAGTAGGGGGGGTGTGGGGGGGCACCGCTCCCCACATATTTTAAGTAGATATGTTTGGAAAAGAGTAATATATTGAAATTACAAGTATCTATGTATATAGTTCAAAATATTTAACATATGTGGGGGGCTACGCCCCCCCCCCTACTATATATACTAACTCCAGGGTCACACTACAGTGAAGACAAGGTCATCTAAAACTTGAGTTTTTGGTGAATTGTGCTTTCAGTGATTTGTGTTCAGTCATTTGAGTTTAGGTGAAATGTGCTTTTGGTGAAATGTCCTAGACCCATAATAAATGCAGGTTCTTCAAAGTGAAAACAAAGCCTTTTGGTTTAACGAAAAGCACATACCTGTAACTCAGTATTCTACTTCTGGGCAACAGCCTACGATGATATGTCTGCCTGTATTCCTGTGTCAGGAAAATTTTCCAGTCTTTTCTCCAGGCCTTTCTACACTGTGGTGTGCTCTCTGGCACAAAGCTGCTGCTCTGGAAAACATGTTCCCTGCCACAAAGGGCAAATCCTTTATGGTTGGACTTCTTCTAGCCCAATTTTAATGTTAATGTTTAATGTGATTCATTTGCACAAACAAACCTGATTCACTAGTACAGCCTGATATCCTCCTGATCTTAAAGAAACACTATTTATTTAAAAAAAAAAATCAGCTTATTTACAATGAACTTTTATAACACTGTTACAAACTTTATTTACACAACATTTTTGAGTCTATTACTTCCCCAGATGGTGAAAACCACCACATTGTTTTTTTTTTGCATAGTGGATTGCCTGTGTTCTTAAAACGGACCATCCACTTTGAAGTGGGCTTAGCCAAGTCAGCACAATACTTCTCTTTTAAGAGGTAGTTGCCCATTTCATGCGGTTAAGACTCTTGTTTTCTTTAGCCTTTCTACTAATGTATCTGGCTGATGCATTGGAGTATTGTCACCTTTTATTATGCTGATGTTCTTCATGTTTCACTGTTGCAGTCATCACATTTGGGTTATCTGCTTGCAGGTAGCCCTCAGTCGGCCTGATTATCAAAGTCTTGCGTCCTGTGTCGGTTGCTGTCTCATCCTTCATGACTTCAGGTAGTCAGGGGTATAAAGCATGCAGCCGACGCCATTACATCAGTCTTTTTGCTGTGCGGTCCCCGAAGCAGAAGCAGTTCACAAGCACCGGTCGGCAGACTCTTGAAAGTTTCGTTTTTGAGTTTCAGATCTGAAGTCTTCAACTAAGCTAAGTACCCCATTGGGGATCCTTTTTCTTGCTCTGAACCGATGTCAGTAAAAGTTAACAATTGTATTTCTTGTAGAAAGAAATACCTCATAAAGATTCTCATTCGTACTGCATTCCTTGCCTAGGCCCAGACCATGACGTACCTCGCTGTCGGTTTTGTGCCTTATTCAAACCTCGTACTATTCGTCATCGGTTCATTTTGGCATCTAAATACTTTGGTACTCAGTTCAATTATCCAGAAATGCCTTTGGTAAGCCACCCGACTACCGACATTCCAAAAAAATGCAAAGATAAAGACAGAGACAGACCACATAGGTCCAAACCTGCCAACGACGCTTCTCCTAAGCTAGTCGCCAGTTCGCCGGTACTCAGTGAGGTGCTTTTGCAGCCCCTGATACCCACTACTTCAGATTTGCAGGCCTCTACTGAGACCCATTCGGAGTCCGGTATGCCACAAGATGCTTCTTCAACTGTGGAACCTGCGGATGTCTCTACCTTGGGTGGTTCCGGAGCTGCTGTGCACAGGCTTCTGAGGGTGTATTCAGGCCTACTGATTTGCTTATTAAACAAACGCCATCTTCTTCTTCAAGGCCTAAAACTCGATCCATGCCCAGAAAATCGACGCCCAGACTGCATGGTCTGGCCCCTATGCCTAAAAAACAAGTGATAAGAATGGCTGAAGACCTTATTACTCTAATCAGGGGTAGCCACCCTTCTCTCTCTAAGAGACCTAGGACTCATTTTCCTTCTGATTCTTCTGATCAGGATTCTGAAATTTCTGTTTTCTCTGATGACCAGGATTTGCCTTTATCTACCTATGAGGATTCTGATGCAGAGGACTCCATTCCCTCTGTTTCCCCTCCAGAGGATTTCTCTTTTGGTGAAACATTGCATACTGTTAGGGAGCATTTCCGCTGGGAAAGGCAGGATTACTCTGACTCTAAAAAGAGGCTTAGGGAATTCTTACTCTTGCCGCAACACAGGCCTTTAGCTGTCCCTCCTGTACTGGACATAGTAGATGACGCCTTCTCGGAATCTAGCCTGGCCCCTGACACTTTACCTCTTGCTCCCAGAAAACCTGATAGGTGTTATAGTGCACCTGACTCTCACAAGTTCCTTTTTAAAAATTCTACTGCGGATCCTGAGACCATTTCACAGGGACCGAAGGGCATTAAGGCTACTACTGCCAAAAACCCTACCCCCTCTGATAGAGGTTCCAGGGCGCTGGATAGATGGGGTAAGAAGGTATACACTTCTGCAACTTTGGCCATTAGGGCCTTAAACTTCCAGTTTCATATGTTAAAGTATCAGCAGCATATTATTGGATTGCTTAAACAGAAAATGATGCTGATTCCTGACTGTGCTGAAAATAAAGAATTACAGGATTTAATGCATTCTGCTGAACAAGTTGGAAAACATACTTTGCAATGTGGTTTCGATTCATTAGAGGCATCTTGCAGGGCTGCTGTCGCTAGGTCTGTACTTAGAAGGCATGCTTGGCTTAAGGAGCAATCTTTGCCAGATCATGTAAAAGCTAAATTACTGCATGCTCCCTTAAACCAAAACTGCCTGTTTGGCAACAAAGCAGAAGTACTTAAAAAGATGGAGAAAAAAGCTAAATCTATGCAAACTGTTAAAGATTTCCTGCAAGTACAGCCTCCCAGATTTAGTAAGCATTGGCCCTCTAAGAATTGGTCCTTTCCTGCCTCTTCCAGGTCTTCTCAGTCCAAACCCAGAACCAGCAGAACACCCAGGCTTCAGTCCCAAGGTTCTCAAAGGCCTAAGCAGAGGAGGGGCTCCCACTTCCAAAACAGGAAGTAATAAGTCTCCCCCCTATGGTAAAGTGTCTCAATGACTTAACTTTAAACCTTCCCAGCCCTGCTCAACTGACTGTTCCTTTAGGGGAAAGATCGCCCTGCATGCAAAAAATTGGGAACATATTTCCCAGGACAAATGGGTTTTAAATATAGTTTCCCAAAGATACAGATTCCACTTCCACTCCTTACCAACCCCAAACAGTTGGCCAGACCTACCCCCAAATCAGTGGGCAGAGGCTCAAAAGCAAGTTCTCTCTCTTTTAAACATCAGGGCTATTCAACCAGTCCCAGAAGAAGAATGGGGACAAAGTTTCTACTCAAGACATTTCCTGGTACCCAGAAAAGACAATTCATGGCATCCTATCCTGGACCTGTCTATCCTAAACACATTTTTGGTAGTCCCAAAATTCAAGATGCTAACTCTTCATCAGCTGCTTCCCATGCTAGGCAAAAATGCCTGGTTGGCAACACTGGATTTAAAGGAAGCCTACCTGCACATCCCAATAAGGGAATCTTGCAGAAGATACCTACGCTTCAAAGCAGGCCACATGCACTATCAGTTCTCTGCACTGCCCTTTGGCTTATTTACTGCACCCAGGGTATTCACAAAGTGCCTAGCTCCAGTCATTGCATTTTGCAGGCAAAGAAATATTCAAATATACCCATACCCGGACGATTGTCTAATTCAGGCAGAAAGCCAGGGCATACTATTAAATCATCTAGTATTTGTAAAGAAATTGCTAACTTCTCCAGGGTACACCATAAACGAAAAGAAATCACACCTTGTACCCTGCCAACAAATTGTATTCCTGGGAGCAAGCGTGAATACAACTTCCCAGATGGCCTACCTCACGCCAGAGAAACAAGTTCATTTGACAGCCTACTTTAAACCACTGGCCACAAAGTCCCAGCTATCTGCAAGGAAAATACTGCAAGTCTTGGGGTTCATGGCTTCCTGTATTCTACTAATTCCATATGCAAGACTGCATATGAGGAAACTGCAATGGTATCTAAAAAGCGTATGGTGTCAGCATTCTCAGGATCTAGACTCAATGATTCTTATCATACCTTGTCTAAAGATAGAGTTCCTTTGGTGGGCAGAGGCCTGCCACCAAAACAAGGCACTGCCATTCACTGTACCCCTGCCACCCAAATCCTAACAACAGACGCATCAGACTGTGCATGGGGGGCTCACTTGGCAGGGCAGTGCATTCAGGGCAAATGGAACCCAAGTCAAATGCACCTGCATATCAATCAAAAAGAAATGTTAGCTGTACAGAATACTTTGACAGCCCTCAAGGACCACATTCTTCCAGGACAATTATTGGTAAAGACAGACAGCACCACTGTTATGTGGTACATAAACAAGCAGGGGGGAACCCACTCATACCCTCTCTGCAGACTAGCCATGGCTCTGTGGAACATAGCCTTGAGCTACCAAGTACACCTACTGGCTCATTTCCTGGCTGGAAAGCTAAATACACTGGCAGACGACCTAAGCAGAAATCTCATGGACCCACACGAGTGGAAACTGGAACCAAAGATATTCAACATGTTGAGAAACAAATGGGGGAGCCCAGAGATAGACCTGTTTGCTTCCCCTCAGAACTACCAATTGGACAAATTCTGCACAAGGACTGTCCACAGACAAGCCTGGAAAGTGGATGCCCTGTCCTTCACCTGGAAAAACCTATTAGTTTATGCCTTTCCCCCTCTGCCTCTCCTCTCCAAAGTACTACTAAAGATCAAACAGGACAGACCAAGGACGATACTGATTGCACCAGACTGGCCACGTCAACACTGGTACCCCCTCTTGCGCAGTGTGTCACTGCTGGCACCATGGCACCTGCCTCAGACGCCTGCCCTGCTGTCCCAGCAGTAGGGCCAGATTCTGCACCTACAGCTTCAAACCCTGAACCTTGCAGCCTGGCTAATTACCTGATCTCTCCATTACCTTCCCTCAGTAAGCAAGTGATGGATGTCATTCTGGAGGCAAGGAGGCCTAGTACTGGATAATCCTATACTGAAAAATGGAAAAGGTTCTGTTCCTGGAGCCAAACTCAGGGGATGGGCACAGTGGTGCCCGATTTACCTCAGATTCTTCAATGTTTGTTTGTGTCTTTCGGCTTTTAGGGGTCGCCACAGCGGAACTCCGCTCCGCTAATGATTGGCAGTAGATTTTTACGTGCTGGCTTGCTAGGCCTAACGCACAACCTTCAACAAAGGAACGCCCATTCACGCATGTCGCCACACAGAAGACACTCTAACTGAGAATCGAATGGGCAACATCTAACTGTGAGGTGACAATGCTACTGCAGCACCACCACCGCAGCTAACTGAAATGCTTCACAAGGACCTTTCTTTTTCTTCCATCAAAATTCATGCCTTAGCCATTTCAGCACGTTACAATACAGAGCCACCCCTCTTCTCTCACCCACTGCTGAAGCAATTCTTCAGAGGGGTCAAAAACTACAGACCACCCAGGAGAGCCTCTACTCCAGCCTGGGACCTTAACTTTGTATTGGAAAAAGCTCACTTTACCCCCCTTTGAGTCAGCTGCATATGCAGAGTTGAAATTCCTTTCTTGGAAAACAGCCTTCCTTCTAGCCATCACTTCAGCTAGAAGGGTGTCTGAATTGCAGGCCCTCATGGCAGTGGAGCCTTTCATCATCTTTCATGCGGACAGGGTGTCCCTCAGGACCAATTTCTCCTTAATGCCCAAGGTGGTATCCGGTGTGGCCCTTAATCAGTCCATTCATTTGCCAACCTTCTTTTCGAATCCACAGAACAAAGGGGAACGAATACTGCACTCCATGGATGTGCACAGACAACCTAGATTTTACTTGGACAGGACTAAGCCTCTCAGGAAATCTGAACAGCTACTGGTTGCATTTGCTGCAGGGGCAGAGGAGAAGGCCATTTCAAAGCAAACCATTTCTAAGTGGATAGGCCATTGCATTAATTTCTGCTGTAAGCACCATGGAAAACCTACCCCACAGGGGATAAGAGCACATTCAACCAGGGCTGCATCTACCTCTACAGTCTTTCTCAGAGGTGTCCCTACCATGGACATCCTAGAAGCTGCTACCTGGAGTTCTGTACATACTTTCACCAAGCATTACCAGTTGCCAATTTTTTCTAAATCCAGAGCTGGCTTTGCCACTGCAGTCTTGCAGGGCCTTATAGCTGGTCCTAATGCTATCTAATTACCTCCTCCCATCCTTAGCTTTGGGAATCTACCCAAATGTGATGACTGCAACAATGAAACATGAAGAACATAGTACAGTTGTGTACACTTACCATAAATGTAGATGTTCGAGTGTATTCACTGTTGCAGCCCCCTGACTTGGATTATACCTATTCTTGTTTACTATGCTTTAAGCTTTTTGGTGTATTTCTTTTTTTTGTTGGAGGTGTAACCTTGTATATAATTGGTTCCCATTATCGGGGCACCTGACATCTGGGGCAAGAAAAAGTGATGTAATGGCGTTGGCTGCATGCTTTATACCCCTGACTACCTGACGTCATGGAAGATGAGACAGCAACCGATGCAGGACCCAAGACTTTGATAATCAGGCCGACTGAGGTCTACCTGCAAGCAGATAACCCAAATGTGATGACTGCAACAGTGAATACACTCGAACATCTACATTTATGGTAAGTGTACACAACTGTACTTTCTGCTTCCTACAATGACTATAGCTCTCATTTGTTCCGTTAGACTACACCTTCCATTTGTTCCATTACACTACAGCTTCCATTTGTTCTGTTAGGTTTTGCAACTGACACTATGGTATTGCTGCATATATTTTGTGATCTTGCTATTTTAAGCCATTTCCTTGCTACTTCCTGTATGGCCTTTTTTCTTGGCTTTAGTATTCTGCAAGATTTTAAGCTAACCCTTTTCCATGGAATAATGTTATAGTTTTGAATCAGTTACTCTGCCAGGCAGGTCTGAAAGCACTTCCTTGCTTTATTATATAGACTTCCTTAATTCTTTTTTTCTGTGGCTTAGATAGGGTGTAATTTGCTTGAACTGCAAGCACAAAGTTCAGTTTTCTTTTGTCACCATATTCACTGATCTGCACAGCTAAACAAACTACAGAAGTCTGTACTTTCGTATGCGGTGTCAGAACAGTGATAGACTATATCCATTCTGACGATTTCCTAGCATTCCATGTAACTCTGAACTTTGTCTCATTCATTTTTCTGCAATTTCAAATGGATTCTGTAATTTAGCCTCATGTTTGTTTCCTGCTAGAGGAACCAAAACTTATACCTGGTCTCCAGCTTTAAATTCTCTGACATGGTATTCCTACCTTACACCTTTTGTTATAAATTGCCTTAAATTTGGCAAGATGGGACTACTGCATCTCCCTGAAGCTAAACTATGGTCTTCTTTGCTCCTTTGGGAAAAAAGCATTTCTGATTGCTAAAATTTTCCAGCTGCTTGTCTGGCTAAAACAGATGTCCTCTGAACATTAAAGTTTCCTACTTCTGCTTTCATGTATACGGGTGCACAAAGAATAGATTGTTTCTTTACTAATATCACAAATTCTTCTATAAAGACTGTTGTGCACCTGTTCTGCATTTTATACTATGAACTGATGTTGTCCTTGGAACACATCTGTGTGTGCAAAGTTTCTGGATAGTCTTTGCTAGCATCACTTCATGTTTTATCTAAAATGCTTTGCTTATAGGTGTTTGCCTTACTCATACTTTCTACTTTTGTCAGTAAATTTACTGCACTGTGTTGTTCTGGACTGTCAGTGGTTGCCTGTGAAATTATTGTAGCTTGCCCTTTAGAACTACTTTCTATTTCAGCCATTGCACTGCCAATTTGGGTTTTACTTGCACACTTTGTAACACTTTTTACCAACATCATCAGTTTTAGCTTTGATATTGACATCATAATATTAATAGTACTTTTTTGTTTGACCCTAAAGATGCTGCCCTGCACAACTGATGCATCCACACTGTCTAAAATTTCCAAACATATGTCAGCCTATTTTTGTTAGATGTCTTGCTTTGCCATATGTACATCGTTGATATCTGTAGTTTTCATAGTATGCTTCTTATTTAGAATTTTCTGGTTTGATCAACTATGTAACACATGAGCAGATAGGTAATCCGCTGTGGTGACCCCTAACCGGGAAAAGCTGAAAGAAGATGAAGAAGAAGATCAACTATGTAACACAGGGCTATTACTTATTTTTGATTGCTGTTTGCTCTGATCCTTCAGACTGTCTTTCTGATTCTCACTTGCTGATCTTAGAGATGTTTTACGACATAAGTTATTAACATTTTCTGTCTTTTGGCCAAAACCTTGTAGAACTGTGTTTTGGTCTCTTACTGCAGGCTTTCTTACTCTGTGCACAAAGTCACTTTGTAATTTTGGAGTAATGGTAAGAGCATTTTTCATCTTCTACCTTTACAGCTTCAGCCATTTTTCCTCATTCTGTTCGTATCTACCTGAAAGTCAGCTTATTCTGGAGCTTCCTCAGTGTCATTCTGTCATGAAGTAGAAATCATTGCCTTCTGTCCTACCGGTACAGGCATTGGGGACACAGTGTCTTTCTCTCTTCTCCTAGAAACAGCAGCTCATTCCAGTATTCTTTAGTGCCAGTCGCTATCTGTACTTAATCTAATTTTCTTGCTCCCTATGAACCTGATACATAGAATCATCTTCCTTTTGCTTAGCTATTCTATATTTAGATAAACAGGAATATCATTAGGACTCTTCATGGTTGTATTGTCTCTTAATCTACACTACATTTTCCATTTTCATGTCTTCTTTATGTTGGTGTCCCTTTGTCTCAGGGTGAGAAAACAGCACCCTCCGACTTTCTTTTCTAGTTTTGTTTTAGATCCTTCTTTTTCCTTATTTATAAATACCTGTTGCCCATAGTCTTCCCTTATTTTATTTTTCTGTCATGCTGTGACGGAAGTGGGTTTAGAACTCTGACCAAGAACTGAGTTTTCCTTTGCAACTACGTTGGTAAAATCTTCATTATTATTGTGTATTTCATTCTCAATGCCTATTTGCTGCCTAAAATTCTCAATTTCTGTGGCTTTATGTTTGAGAGTGACAAAAAATTTAGCATTCAGCTCAAATTATGGATCTCTCTCTGTCAGAGATTCCTTCTCTTCAAAGCTGCTACTCACTTCTTCTCCTGGCTTTGCAACAGTTTTAAGCTGTGATAATACTTCTCTCTGCTTTTTAATATTTTCAGGCTGCAGTGACATTTCCACTGTTTGTATTGCAACACCTTCAGGTTGCAGTATCTTAGAGTATAAGTCTCATCGTTCAACTGATTCTGTTTTTGTAGTTTGCTGTGTCATAGCAGATTGAAGTGTTTTTCTCCCTGTCACAGGTTCTGTTCCTGCAGGCATGGTCATAGGTGTATGCTTATATTTCTTTTTAAGCAGATTATGTTCATCCTATGTAGCCCTAGCCAAGGTTTTATACTTTTAGAACTTTTCAGACTACACCAGAAACAATAATGACAAAAAGCTATGCCTTGTTCTTTGTTGGAGTCATACGCTGTGACAAATGTATCTGGTATAGCTCCCCCCTTTTCTGGGTTAGGAAGATGTCCATCTTTATGCATATTCACCTGCTGATGTTCTTCATGTTTCACTGTTGCACTCATCACACTTGGGTTATCTGCCTGCACGTAGCCCTCAGTTGGCTCGAATACCAGAGTCTTGGGATTTCTGCATCGGATGCTGTCGCCTCTTCATGCAGCCGATGCCATTACCCCAGTCTTTCTTGCCGTGGAGGAGCCCGAAGCAGAAGCAGTTTGCAATTGCCAGTCGGCCGCTGCCTGAAATTTTCGTTTTTCGAATTTTAAACCTGAAGTCTTCTAAAGCTAAGTACCCAGTTGGGGATCCTTTTTTTCTTGACCCAACCGATGTCAAAAAAAGTTAACAATTGTCTTGCCTGTGGAAAGCAAATACCTGACAGAGATTTTCATTCTTATTGCATCACCTATTTAGGCCCAGACCACAATGTCCCTCGCTGTCGGTTTTGTGCCTTAACACCCAAACCATTCGTCCTCGGGCTATCTTTGTTGCTAAATTCTTTCGCTTTCCGTATTCTGAAATGGCTTCGATAAGCCATCCGACTACCGATCTTCTGAAAAAACTTAAGCATAAAGACAGAGACAGACCGCATAGGTCCAAAACTGCCGACGACGCTTCCGTTAAGCTAGTCTCCAGTCCACCGGTAATCAGTGAGGTGCCTTTGCAGCCCCTGATAACCGCTTCTGCAGATCTGCAGGCCTCTGCTGAGACACATTCAGATCTGGTATGCCGTGAGATGCTCCTTTGACTATGGAACCTGCGGATGTCTCTACCTTGGATGGGTCCGGAGCCACTCTGCAGGCACCGGCTTCTGGGGGTGTATTCTGACCTACCAGTGTTCGTATTAAACCGACAACTTCGTTTTTAGCTAAAACTGCCGGGTTTCTCAGGCCCAGAGTTCGCACTACGCCTAGAAAACCGACTACCATAGTGCATGCTCAAGCTTCCATGCCACAAAAGCAAATGCTTAGAATGGCTGAAGACCTTATTACTCTAATTAGGGAAAGCCAGCCTTCCCCTGCTAAAAGACTAAGAATTAAATTTCCTTCTGATGTCACAGACCAGGAGTCCGATGACTCTAACCCTTCTGATTACCAGGACATAACCTTATCAAACTATGCGGATTCTGTTGCAGAGGAATCCACTCCCTCTGCCTCCCTTCCAGAGGATTTTTCTTTTGGTGAAACCTTGCATACTTTAAGAGAGGTTTTCTGCTGGGAATGCCAGGACTATCCTCAGTCCAAAATGAGACTCAGAGAATTTTTAGATTTTCCTCAGCACAGGCCTCTAGCTATACCCCCTGTCCTGGATATTGCAGATGATGTTTTCATGGAATCCAGTCTTACTCCTGACACTCTACTACCGGCCGCTAGAAAACCTGACAGGTACTACAGAGTACCTGACTCTCCCAAATTTCTCTTTAAGAATCCTACTGCGGATGCAGAGACCATATCGCAGGGACCTAAAGGCATTAAGGCTACTACAGCCAAAAACCCTACCCCTTCAGACAGGGATTCAAGAGCTTTAGACAGATGGGGTAAGAAGGTATATACCTCTGCAACTCTTGCCATCAGGGCTTTGAATTACCAGTTTCATATGTTGAAGAACCATCAACATATTACGGAACTAAGTAAACAAAAAATGGTGTTACTTCCAGATTGTGCAGAAAATAAAGATTTGCAAGAGTTAATGCATTCTGCAGACCAAGTTAGTAAACGTACTTTGCAGTGTGGTTTTGATGCCTTAGAAGCATCTTGCAGGGCTGCAGTTACTGGGTCTGTACTGAGAAGGCATGCTTGGCTGAAGGAACAAGTCTTGCCAGACCATGTCAAAGCAAAATTACTAGATGCTCCATTAAATCAGGACCGTTTGGCTCCAAAGCAGAAGAAGTTCTTAAAAAGATGGAATAAAAAGCTAAATCTATGCAAACTGTCAAAAATTTCTTACAAGTGCAGCCACCTAGATTCAGTAGGCAGTGGCCTTCTAAAAACTGGTCCTTTCCAGTCCATCCCAGACCTTCTCAGTCCAAACCCAGGAGGAACAGACCACCAAGACTACAGTCTCGGGGTATGGAGAGATCTAAACAATGGAGTGCTCCCACCTCAAAAACAGGGAGTGGTAAGCCACCCCTTATGGAAAAATTTCACAATGACTTGTCAGTTATCCTTCCCAGCCATGCCCAAGTACTTGCACCTCTAAGAGGAAAACTTGCCCTTCATGCAAAAAACTGGATGTCTATTACTCAGGACCGATAGGTTCTTAACATTGTATCCCAGAGATGCAGATTCTACTTCCACTCACTGCCAACCCCAGGCGGGTTGCCAGACCTTCCTCCAAACCAGTGGGCAGAGGCTCAAAAGCATGTACTTTCCCTTTTCAATATCAGGGCTATTCCACCTGTTCCACTAGAACAAAGGGGACAGGGTTTTTACACCAGACTGTTCGTGGTGCCCAGAAAAGAGGGCTATTGGCGCCGTATCCTGGATCTATCAATTCTCAACACCTTTCTGGTGGTCCCAAAATTCAAAATGCTTATACTGCAACAGCTTCTCCCTATGCTAGCCAAGGATGCCTGGTTTGTCACCCTCGACTTAAAAGAAGCTTATCTGCACATCCCCATAAGGGAGTCTTGCAGGAAATATCTACGTTTCAGGACAGGCTCTATGCACTGTCAGTTCTCTGCACTTCCCTTTATTTTATCTACTGCACCCAGAGTATTCACAAAGTGCCTGGCTCCAGCCATTGCATAGTACAGGCAGAGACATATTCAAATTTACCCATACTTGGACGGTTGCCTGATTCAGGCCGACAGTCAGGAATTGCTACTTCAGCACCTGGCATTTGTAAAAAGACTATTAACTTCACTGGGGTACACCATCAACAAGAAGAAATCACAACTGGTGCCCAGTCAAAGAAATTGTATTCCTGGGAGAAAGCTTGAACACAACTTCCCAGATAGCATACCTCACTCCAGAAAAGTAGGTCTATTTAACAAACTACTTCAGACTAATGGCCACCAAAACCAAGCTATCTGCAAGGAAAATACTGCATGCCCTAGGGTTCATGGCCTCATGCATTCTGATAATTCCATATGCAAGACTGCATATGAGGAAACTTCAGTGGTACTTAAAAAGTCTCTGTTGTCAACATTCTGAAGACCTGGAAACAGTGATTCCTATCATACCCTGTCTAAGGGCAGAGTTCCTTAGGTGGGCAGAAACATGCAACCACAACAAGGGACTCCCTTTCACTCAACCCCTCGCCGCCCAACCCTGACAGCAGATGCATCAGACTATGAACAAGGGGGCTCACATGGCAGGCAAGTGCATTCAAAGCAAATGGAGCCCAGGACAAATTCTTCTGCGTATCAGTCAAAAAGAGATGCTAGCTGTACAGAACGCTCTGACAGCTTTCAAATACCTTATCCTTCCAGGACAGCTCCTAATAAAGACAGACAACACCAGAGTTATGTGGTACATAGACAAGCAGGAGGGAACTCATTCTTACCCACTCTGCAGGTTAGCCATGGCCCTGTGGAACACGGCCTTGGACAACTAAGTCCATCTACAAGCTCAATTCCTGCCAGGCAAACAAAACTCACTGGCAGACAACTTAAACAGAAATCTCCTAAACCCACATGAGTGGAAATTGGAGCCCAGCAGCTTCAACCTTCCAATCCAAAAATGGGGGACCCCAGAGGTGGATCTCTTTGCCTTCCCCGACAACCACCAGTTAAGCAAATTCTGCACCAGGAACCCTCACAGCTGGGCCTGGAAGGTGGATGCACTATCCTTTCAATGGGAAAACCTCTCAATCTATGCCTTTCCCCCTCTGCCCCTTCTCACAAGAGTATTGCTCAAGATAAGACAAGACAGGCCAAGGACAGTTTTGATTGCCCCAGACTGGCCATGCCAGCACTGGTACCCACTCCTGTGCAGCCTGACAACGGTGACACCCTGGCACCTACACCAGACACCCCAACCCTGCTTTCCCAGCTGGAGGGACAGGTTTTGCATCCACAATTGCAAACCCTAAATCTTGCAGCCTGGCTTATTCCTTAAATACTCCACCAACAACCCTAAGCAAACAGGTGTTGGATGTCATCCTTGAAGCCAGAAAGCCCAGTACTAGGAAATCCTATGCTAAAAAGTGGAACGGTATTGTTCTTGAATTCAGTCTAAAAGAAAGGAAACAGCACTGCCCTCCTTACCTCTAATCCTGGATTACCTAGCAGAACTACTCCACAGAGGGCTATCCTTCTCCTCCATTAAGATCTGCCATATCGGCTCATTACAATGCTGAGCCACCTCTGTTCTCTCACCCTCTCATCAAACAGTTCCTGAGAGGAGCAAACAACTTAAGGCCACCAAGGAGAGCACCCACCCCTGCTTGGGACCTTAACTTTGTACTGGAAAAACTCACAGTTCCCCCTTTTGAACCTGCTGCTTCAGCAGAGTTAAATTTCCTCTCTTGGAAAACAGCCTTGCTTCTAGCCATCACTTCAGCTAGAAGAGTGTCTGAGTTTCAAGCACTGATGCTGTGGAACCCTTCATTATTTTCCATGCTGACAGGGTTTCCCTCAGGACTAACCCTTCCTTTATACCTAAAGTGGTGTACAGTGTGGCTCTCAACCAGTCCATCCATTTGCCTACCTTCTTCCCTAATCCTCAGAATAAAGGGGAAAGGATCCCGCACTCTTTGGATGTGCCTTGATGGGACTAAGCCTTTCAGAAAATCGGACCAGCTGCTAGTCAGCTTTGCAACAGGGGCAGAGGGCAAGGCCATTTCAAAGCAAACCATTTCCAAATGGATAGCACACTGCATCCATTTCTGCTACAAGCACCATGGAAAACCAACCCCTCAGGGGGTCAGAACACATTCCACTAGGGCTACATCTACCTCTACAGCATTTCTCAGGGGAGTCCCTACCAGGGACATTCTGGAAAATGCTACCTGGCGTTCTGTACACACCTTCACCAAGCATTACCACCTGCCTATCTTTTCCAGATCCAGGGCAGGATTTGCTACAGCAGTCTTGCAAGGCCTACTAGCCAACCCTAACTCTTCTTGAGTGCCTCCACCCTTCCTTAGCTTTGGGAGTCAACCAAATGTGATGACTGCAACAGTGAAACACGAAGAACATAGTACAGTTGTGTACACTTACCATAAATGTAGATGTTCGAGTGTATTCACTGTTGCAGTCCTGGTTTCCCCTCCCTCCAGCCCCCTGGTTTTCTCTATATCTTTATCTCTCCTCTATGGCTATTCCTACTGGTATTGGTATTTACTTTTTACTGGTGGTGTTTTTCACACCATTTCCTAGCTCCATATTTGGGGGCTCCTGACATTTGGGGCAAGAAAAACTGGTGTAATGGCATCGGCTGCCTGTTTTAATACTCCTGATGACCTGACGTCATGGAAGAAGCGATAGCATCCGACACAGAAATACTAAGTCTCTGGTATTCGGGCCAACTGAGGGCTGCCTGCAGGCAGATAACCCAAGTGTGATGACTGCAACAATGAATATACTCGAACATCTACATTTATGGTAAGTGTACAGAACTGTACTTTTTTTGCTCTTCCAGGTGCTGGCCAAGCATGGTCAATTCAGGGCCCTGCCATTTGGTCTCATTACAGTTCACTGGGTGTTTACTATGTGCGTGGCAATGGTTGTAGCCTGACTCTGGCTGCAGGGATTTCAAGTGTTTCTGTAGCTGGACGATTGGCTCATTACTGTCCCACAAGAGCATCATTGATCATTGCCATGGATTCCTTACTCCAGCTGTGCAACCATTTAGGCATCACAATCATTTATCCCAAATCGAGCCGTCAGCCTGTTCAGGTTTTAGAATTCATGTGGTGTTATTTGGACGCAGTCAAGCAAATCAATAGGCATTCAAATTCCAGAGTTTTCAGCCTTTGTCCTCAGGCCTTGTCCTGGCTTGCAACTTCAAAGCCTTAGGCTCATGCAGTCAAGAAAAACTTCTAGGTCATATGACAGCATGCATAGGGTTGGTTCCTTTAGCCAGATATCATATGAGAGCTCTGCAGTGGACTGTGGTCATCCAGTGGTCTTTTCTTACTCATCCATTGGACTTACCAGTACTATTAATGAAGGTGTGCCATGACCAAACTCATTGGTGGTTGCAGTTTCCCCTAGTAACCAAAGGTAGAACATTCGTTCTTCCATCTGCCTTGGTCATAGTCACCTGGGGTGGTGGGGGGGACATTTAGAAAGGAGGATGGTTCAAGGGCCCTGGTTGTGTGCAGAGGCACACATTCACACCAGTGTTCTGGAGATGAGAGCAGTCCTTTGCATTGCAGGCCGTTCAGGGCACCCTTCCCAGCAGTGTGATTGTGATACAGACAGACAATATGTCTGTTGTCTGGTATCTCAATAAGCAGAGGGAACATGTTCATATCATCTTTGTCAGAAAAGCATGAGGGTTTGGCAATGGGTAATCTCTTCCCAGTGGTTTGTGATGGCAATGCACACCCCGGGGAAATCCAACATTGTGGCCAACAGCCTCTGTGGCAGCATTCTGTTGCCTCACAAGTAGTCCCTCAGATTTTTTGGTATTGAGAAACTCTGTGCTGCAACCTGTTTGCCTCCCCATCCAACACGAAGTGTAGCAACTGTAATGCCCTAGTTCCCCCTCTGGGACAGTCACACAGGATTCTTTCCACTTATTCCCTATTTTCTCTGATGGTACAGTTTCTTCAGAAGGCAGCCCACTGCAGAGTGACTGTGATCCTCATAGCCCCCTTTTGCCCTCATCGGGGGTGGTTTCCCTTCCTTTGGCCTGTTCTGAAGTATCCTCCTTGGGTACTGGATCCCATTTCAAATCTTCAGTCCCTCAAGTTAAATGCATGATTCCTCCAGTTCCCTTGATGGCCAGAGATCCCAAGCTTTCACAGGCTGTTGTTGACATGTTGTCATCATCTCAAAAGTAGTCTACTAGGAAGGTGTATTCCAGTAAATGGAGAAGGTTCATTATGTGGGCAGAATCTTAGGGACTGGATCTTTTCTCTGCCCCTTTAGAATCTGTTTTGGATTTTCTCACGGAGTTGTTCCAGTCAGGTTTCAGTTTTCTGCAATTGAATTGCAATTGGTGGCTATCTCTAACTTTCATGTTGGTAGGGATAATGTGCCTGTAGCTTCCTTCAAGATTTCTAGGGCATTCATCAAGGGTACTTTTTTGCTATGTCTCCCAGTTCGGGATCCGGTTCCCCCCTGGGATTTACCTTTTGTCTTGCAAGTCTGAGTAAGCCCTCTATTTGAAACTTCAGCTACTTCTGACTTGAAGCGCTTATGTTGGAAAACTTTATTTTTGGTGACAGTTACTTCCACAAGGAGGATTTTTGAGTTGCAAACTCTTGATTCTTCACCTCCTTATTTGGTGTTCCATAAGTACAGGGTTTCTCGTCATATAAACTCTTTTTCTACAAAAGATAGCTTCCAAAAATAACCTTAACCGTTGTATTTATCTTCCTGTATTTTTTCCAATTTCTCCAATAAAGGCAAATACCTTTAGGCAGTTCAGTTTTATGTGGACTGTACCAAAACTTTCAGAAAATCCTGCCAATTTGTCTTTTCCAAATTCGGACTGAGATGGGCTGTTGTGTGACTAAAGGGACTTTATCCAAGTGGCTGTCAGACTGTATTTTGTTTGCATATTGTTTGAAAGGCAAAACCCTTCCACACAAGCCTAAGGATTATTCGACAAGAGCTATGGCTACTTCTATAGCTTTCTTTTCTAGAGTATCAGTGGATGAAGTTTATGCAGCTGCTACTTGGATGGGTCACCACACTTGTGTGTCCCATTATAAGTTAGATATTCAGTCTTGATCTAGGGCTTCCTTTGGCTCCACTGTTTTGCATAATATCCTTCTTTAGCTCTTCTGAAGGAATTTTTCATGGCTGGGAACTCTGTCCCACATGTTTAAGCCAGCCAGAGTGAATAACATCGGATACAAATGTTATGTACTTATCATAATGATAGATCTGTGTTATTTGTCTCTGTCTGGTACAACCTTCTCCTCCTCCTGTCCTTGCCTTTTTTTTGTCATGACTAGTCTTTCCTTTTGAGATGAAGAGACATTGGAGGTCTTTTTTCCTTATTTATGGAGTCCTGCATCCTCCTTGGTTTAGGAACCTCTTTTTTAATATATATTTCTTTGTATATACATATATATGTAAATATATATATATATATATATATATATATATGTGTGTGTGTGTGTGTGTGTGTGTGTGTGTGTGTATGTATATTTATATATATATATATTTATATATATATATATATATATATGTGGTTTTCATGGGGCAAACATGATCTTAGGATTAGGGTGCAAAGCAGGGAGTTATGGGTAAAGGAGGCAGAGACAAGCAGGTTGAAGACTTTGGAATTGGCAGTTGTATGATCCGAAGATCCACAGGTTGAACCAGACAGAGAGATACAACACAGATCTATGTAAGTGCATAACTTTCATTTTTTCATATCTGAATTCAAAACTTAACTGGTAGAAGAAATTATTTTGCTAAATTCATAGCATATTTAAGATTTTATTGTATGTTATTTATACTCTAAAATTTTTGTTTTCATCTCCCAGATATGCTTTGCATTAATGTTGACGCCCATGTTCAAGAAACCGAAGGTAGCTGGCACAGTTGGATTCTTTTTTACTCTGATTTGTGGATGCCTTAGCTTAATTTTTGTCTTAGTGGAAGACTTCCCAAAGCATTTGGTGTGGATCCTAAGTCCCTTCTTTCCCTGCACTTTCTCAATTGGAATTGCACAGGTACAGTTCATCAACTTACTGTGATTGAGATATGTCATTTATTAAATGCATCTTGCTGCAAAACGGCAATAAATTAAATGCCATTAAAAATAAAGCTGTAACATATGAAATACTAAATACTAGCTGGTTAACGGAACATGAGTTTAATATGTACGCCTCTTTCTGTGTGTGTTTACATTGTAGAGTGCATATACAAATGTATAGTTAAAAAACAATTACATGTATGATGTTTTCAAGACAGTGATTTAAAAGCAATATAAATGAACTATAATTCAGTACTTCTGTTGTGATGGTCTTATCTTCAACTTTCTTTAATTGTGCAGTATAGCATGAAAAATTGTTTTATAATAATGTACTTTACAGGTTTGGTCAAAGCTAGGACTATATTGGCTCTGCTGACCTACAAAATACTGATGTTGTTATGTAAGAATGTTTACTGCTGTTATTCAGTGGCTCCAGCCTATTTTTTTTAAATTTATGACTGATCCAGACTTTGTAATTTTACTGTTACAGTGTGATTATAATATATAAGGATTATCACTGGCCAGGTTACATCACTCTACAAAGTCATTCTGTTTCTGTAATACTAGATGTCGGTCTTAGTTTTCAAAGGCAATCTGCAGTTGCAGACATGTTTGTGTTTGCCACCAGGCAGTCTTGCAAGTGCCCTGAGTGGAGGACAGGGGAATAAGTTTGAGTTTCCATATTCAAGCTGACCTGTCTTAAGTTTAGAAATGTGGTGTCTGCTGCTGCTTGATTGCCCCATGGTGGAAAACACTGTATTAGCAAGCAGGTCTTCAGTAAAACAAGTAAATTGGATGTGAACAAGATGGAACACATGTTCTGACGTAATTGCACACATTTCCCAGCAAGACTTTGTTTGTTTCTTTTCGCTTTTTCCGGTTAGGAGTCGCCACAGTGGAACTCCGGCCCGCTAATGATTGGCAGTAGATTTTGACGTGTTGGCTTGCCGGGCCTAACGCACAACCTTCAACGAAGGAAGGCCCACTCACGCATGTCGCCACACAGAAGACGCTCTAACTGAGAATCGAACGGGCAACGTCTAACTGTGAGACGACAACGCTACCGCAGCACCACCACCGCAGCATTTCCCAGCAAGACTAAATGCCTAAAATCCCAAACTGAAGCCTGAACCTTTCTCCATGTCCTTGACTTCCTTCTTGGTGTCAGAAGAAGCATATCAGGTAACATGTAGGTAATCTGTCCTTGCAAATGTTTGAGAACAACCCAGTGGGGGGGTATGCCATAAGAACAGTAGAATGCAATGAAGGAAGTATGGAAGTCATTGGAAATTGTGAGGCCCTGGTGTTAGTAGCATGATTTGACATATTTTGTTTTCAAGGAGGACTCAATACTTGGCAACATTATCACACTGCCAGCAGCCAGTTAGCAATTAATATGCTATACCCCAGGCAGCAGGGCTGGATTATTGTTTCACTGAAGTTCTTCCCTTATAGATTCCAGCATACTACAGCATCTATCATAAAATAATCTTTCCTGTTTGCCACTAGTTTTAGTCGCATTGCTTTGCTTTCCCTCACAGGGCTCTCTGTTCCTTGTCCTGTCATCTGTTTATTTTGCATGCATGTTATTGTTCATTTGCATTCTCCTCATACTTTTCTGCTAATGTAAAACTTATTTTTGAGTGGCAAGTATTATATTTCAGAAGCTGTTATTTTTTAATATCCAGTCATCTTTATATTTACAGATTTTACAAACTGAGGATGTTCTTCATCTCACATTGCTGCAGTCCTTACACTTGGGTAGTCCGCTGTCCTCGGTCGGCCCGAATATCAAAGTATAAGGCTGACGTCGGTCAAGGCGCTTAAGACTGACATCAGGACGTCAAGGTACAAATGCGCATGACCGACGTCATATCCTCAGTCTTTTTTGCCGCATGGTCCGATGCAGAAGCAGCGTTGCAAGTGCCGTTCAGCGTTCTGAAATTTTTCGAATTTGGAGTTTCAGACCGAGTCAAAGTTGGCTATGTACCCCGTTGGGGAATATTTTAGTTTTTTCTTGCCTCAGTGGTTTACCGGATGTCAGAAAAAGTGAATAACTGTATTTCTTGTGGGAAACAGATACCGCATAGAGATTATCATACTTTGTGTATTCCTTGTTTGGGGCCTGAGCACGACGTTGTTGGGTGTCGCTTTTGTGCTAGGTTCAATAAGCGCACTATTAAGCGAAGGTTGGATTGTGCCAGGTTGGTCTTTGGGAAGCGGTGCATTTATAATATGCCGTCGGATGCTCCGACGCCCGCTTCTTCGAAGAAGCGCAAAGACAAGGCAGCTAAACCCAGGCAAGAAGAGTCGTCTGTACCGGACGCCGGTTCTTTAGAGGTGCCAGTGGAACCGGTGGTTCCGCAGGAGGTTTCTCTGGAGTCCCAGGGGGAGACTTTGTTATTGCAGGATGTGGCCTCTCAGGAGGCAGGTCAGGCTGAGGGGGCTTCTCAGGTTACTGTTCTCCCCTCCCTTCCTAGGGTGGTTAGGCCCTCTCCTTCTGTTTCCAAGGCTTCTCCCAGAGTCAGGCCAGGTTTAGCTTCTGTTGGTGTCACTCCTAGTTCTTCAGGATCTGTGCCCAAGAAGCACATGCTTAAAATGGCAGAAGATTTAATTACTTTGATTAGAGGTTCTTTGCCCCCTCCTGATAAGAGGCCTAGGGTGGAACCAGAGTTGGGGAGTTTTGAGCAGGCTTCGGATGTTTCAGAGTCTTCGGCTGAAGACTTGCAGGAGTATTCTCCTTATTCTGATTCTGATGTGGATGATTCTACTCCTTCTGCTTCTCCTCCAGAGGATTTTTCTTTTTCAGAGACTCTTCATTCCATGAGGGAACATTTTAAGTGGGAAGGTCAGGACTTCTCTGATTCCAGGAAAAGGCTTAGGGAATTTTTGTTTTTACCCCAGCATAGGCCTTTGGCTATACCTCCTGTTCTGGATGTTGTGGGAGATGTGTTTGCAGAGGCTTCACTTAATCCTGATTCTTTGCCTCCTGCTCCTGTTAAACCGGATAGGTATTACAGGGTGCCTGAAGCTCATAAATATCTTTATAAGAGTCCTAGGGCGGACCCAGAAACTGTTAGTCAGGGACCTAAAGGTGTCAAGGCCTCTGTTGTAAAAAATCCGGTTCCTTCAGATAAAGAAGCCAGGGCTTTGGATAGATGGGGAAAGAAAGTCTATACTTCTTCCACCTTAGCTATGAGGGCTTTGAATTGCCAGTTTCACATGTTGAAATATCAAAACTATCTACTTTCTCAATTGAAGTCTAAGGTTGATGCTCTGGCGGAAGGTATTGAGTGTAAAGAATTACAAGATTTGGTACATGTTTCTGAACAGGTGGGTAAGCATTCTTTACAATGTGGTTTTGATGCTATACAGGCCTCATCTAGGGTGGCTGCCACTGGGTCAGTTCTTCGCAGGCACGCCTGGCTGAGGGATCAGAATTTATCTGACCATGTTAAGACAAGGATTTTAGATGCTCCTTTACAGTCTGATGTGTTGTTTGGTGCACCTGTGGAAGCAGTCTTAAAGAACATGGAAGACAAGGCTAAGTCTATGCAGACTGTTAAAGATTTTTTGCAAGTTCAGCCTCCGAAGTTTAGTAGGAATTGGCCTGCTAAGGGGTGGACGTACCCTTCTTATGATTCACAGTCTAGGGGTAGATCTAGACGTGGTAGGGGCAGAGCTCAGGGCTCTTTCAGGCCTAGAACAGGGAGTTCACCTGCACAGTCTTCGGGTGAGGGCAGGGGCCAGTCCTTTCGTAAACAGGCCCAATGACCTACCTTTTCAGCTGCCAGAGCCTTCTCGTCTGGCAGCACCTTTGGGAGGAAGGTTGGCACTCTTCAAAGACAATTGGAGTTTAATTACCCAAGACAGATGGGTTTTGGATATCATACACCGAGGTTACAAGTTTTATTTCCATACCTTGCCTCCTTTCAAAGGCATGCCAGACGTTCCTCCTCAGCAAAGAATAGAGGCTCACAAACAAATTTCTCTGCTGCTTCAAATAGGGGCCATACAGCCGGTCCCTCTGCCAGAAGTGGGCCAAGGATTTTATTCCCGCCTGTTCCTAGTACCAAAGAAGGGGAACACGTGGAGACCAATTTTGGATTTATCTATCCTCAACACTTATCTGGAAATTCCCAAGTTCAAAATGTTGACGTTACAACAGCTTTTACCTCTGCTGGGCAAAGATCACTGGATGGTGACTCTGGATCTCAAGGAGGCTTACCTTCATGTTCCTATCAGGCTAAGTTGCAGGAAGTATCTACGTTTTCGGGCTGGGACTTCTCATTATCAGTTCTCTGCATTGCCCTTTGGCTTATCTACTGCGCCCAGAGTGTTCACGAAAGTTCTGGCTCCAGTGATAGATTTCTTCAGGCTAAAAGGAATACAGATCTATCCTTATTTGGACGATTGCCTGATTCTGGCTCAAGGAAGGGATGAACTTCTTCATCATTTGCAATATGTGATAGCAGTGCTAAGATGCCTGGGGTATTCTGTGAACGAAATAAAGCCCAGTCTAGTACCCTCTCAGGACATGTGCTTTCTGGGTGTGAGACTGAATACAGCATCCCAGATGGCCTTTTTGACCCCGGACAAACAAAAGAATCTTTCCCTTTACTTCCATCAATTGTCTCATCAGTCCAGGCTGACTGCAAAGACAGTCCTTCAAGCCTTGGGGTTCATGGCATCTTGTATTCTGGTGCTTCCCAATGCCAAACTGCATATGAGGAAGCTGCAATGGTATCTCAAAAATGTATGGACACAGCACTGCCAGGATATGGACACTGTCATTCAGATAATACCTTGCATTCAAAAGGAATTTTTGTGGTGGGCTCAGGAATGTCACCTAAACAAGGGACTCTCTGTGACCCGGCCAGAGGCGAGTCAGATTCTAACGACAGATGCCTCAGACAAAGCTTGGGGAGCTCATCTAAATGGAAAGTGGATACAAGACACGTGGCCTGCCAGACTACAACATCTACATATCAACTTGAAGGAGATGTTAGCAGTCCAATTTGCATTAATAGCTTTCAAGGATTTACTTCTTCCAGGGCAGGTGTTGATTCTAACAGACAACACAACTGTCATGTGGTACATCAACAAGCAAGGGGGAACACATTATTATCCTCTATGCAGGCAAGCAATGATTTTGTGGGAGACTGCTCTCAGTTTACAGCTAAATCTTCAGGCAAGGTTTCTGCCGGGAGCACAGAACTCCTTAGCAGATGTGAATTATGGATCCCCACGAGTGGAAATTGGATCCTCATGTATTTCAGAAATTGACAGTGTCATGGGGAACTCCAGACATAGATCTGTTCGCTTCTCCACTAAACTACC
Organism: Protopterus annectens; assembly: GCF_019279795.1. Lineage (NCBI taxonomy): Eukaryota > Metazoa > Chordata > Ceratodontiformes > Protopteridae > Protopterus > Protopterus annectens. Next base: position 296,485,294 of record NC_056744.1, read on the forward strand.
AGCTGCCAAAGTTTTGCACAAAAGGTTTCATCCCACAGCCTGGAAAGTGGATGCTCTTTCTTTCAATTGGAGCAATCTTCATGTGTATGCCTTTCCACCTCTGCCTCTCCTCCCAAAGGTACTCCTAAAGGTCAGACAGGACAAGCCAAAGATGATTTTAATAGCTCCAGATTGGCCTCGACAGCACTGGTACCCATTACTGAGAAGTCTGGTACGGGAGCCTCCATGGCCTTTGCCTTCGATTCCTCACCTGCTGTCTCAGGAGAACAGTCATTTACTCAATGTCAAACTTCACTCTATTGACCTAACAGCCTGGCATATTCTGTTTTGAACCCTGGAGGGTCTCAGCTTCCACAGCAAGTTTTGAATGTTATTTTGGAGGCCAGAAGGCCTAGTACAAGGAAAGTGTACGCAGATAAATGGAAGAGATTTTTATTTTGGAGTACAGCAAAGGGATTTGATGTTTCTGAGCCTAATTTAAGTGTGGCTCTTCAATATCTTACTGAGTTACTGGACAAAGGTTTGTCCTTCTCTTCTATTAAGGTTCATGCTGCAGCAATTTCTGCTCAATATGACTGTGACCCACCATTGTTTTTTCATCCTTTGTTTAAGCAATTCCTTAGAGGGGCAAAGAATATAAGACCCCCACGTAGAGCTCCTACTCCTGCTTGGGATCTCAATTTTGTGTTGGAGAAACTTAATCTGCAACCTTTTGAGCCTGCAGCTACTGCCGAGTTGAAATATTTATCATGGAAGACTGCTTTTTTGTTGGCCATTACCTCTGCAAGAAGGGTTTCTGAATTACAGGCCCTTATGGCGGTTGAGCCTTTCTTAATTTTCCATAAGGATAGGGTATCTTTGCGTACTAATCCTTCTTTTATGCCTAAAGTGGTTTCTAGTGTGGCTTTAAACCAAACTATTCATTTGCCTACTTTTTATGCAAATCCCCAAAATAAAGGGGAAAAGATTTTGCACACTTTGGATGTACACAGGCAGTTGCAATATTATTTGAGCAGAACTAAAGGGTTCAGGCAGTCTCAGCAGTTATTTGTTTCATTTGCTTTGGGTTCTCAGGGCAAGCCTGTGTCAAAACAAACTATTTCTAAGTGGATTGGGTTTTGTATTGCTTTCTGTTATTCCCATCATGGTAAGGAGATTCCAGCTGGGATTAGGCCTCATTCCACTAGGGCTACTGCCACTTCTACAGCCTTTTTAAGGGGGGTGGCAACTAAAGATATTTTGGAGGCAGCTACCTGGAGTTCAGTGCATACTTTCTCTAAGCATTATCACCTTCCACTTTACTCTAAATCGAGGGCTGGTTTTGCCACTGCTATTTTACAGGGCATTTTGGCAGCTCCTACTGCTTTATAGTTTTGTCATCCTCCCTTACCTCTGCTTTGGGATTCTACCCAAGTGTAAGGACTGCAGCAATGTGAGATGAAGAACATAGTACAGTTTTGTACCTACCATAAATGTAGATGTTCGAAGATCCACATTGCTGCAGTCCAATTTACCCTCCCTCCTTCCCCTCTGTAGTTAGAGGCGGTTGTGTGGGTTGGGTTGTACATATTGTGTATATTGTATATATTGTACATAGAATTAGTGCAAGGGTGGTTGGTTGGTTTTGCTGTTTTTTGGTTTTGACCTTTCTTTTTAGGGTCTTCTGACATCTGGGGCAAGAAAAGACTGAGGATATGACGTCGGTCATGCGCATTTGTACCCTGACGTCCTGATGTCAGTCTTAAGCGCCTTGACCGACGTCAGCCTTATACTTTGATATTCGGGCCGACCGAGGACAGCGGACTACCCAAGTGTAAGGACTGCAGCAATGTGGATCTTCGAACATCTACATTTATGGTAGGTACAAAACTGTACTTTATAGTACCACAGTGGAAGTTTTCAATAAAAAGCACGCTGACATAGTAGGCAGAATTATTCTCATTTTAGAAATATCGATGAACCTGTATTTGCAAAGGCATCATTATCGTAGCAGCTAGTGAATATAGCTGTGTGGGATATTAGTTATAGATGGATATGCAAACTTCATTGTCATTTAACAGCAGCTGCTCACAACATATTAGGTTTGCCTTTAGACTTCAGATCTTTGGGTGATAGCAGCACTGCCTTTGAAATATTAAACTGCTTTCTACAGTCTTCCAGGCTTTCTATATATTTGAAGTTTTGAGAGCTGACCAGGCACCATCAGTTTATTTTATTAGGTTCTAACTATTCTTGGCTAGTCACTGGGTGGACTTATTACTGAGCAACTTAACTTTGCTTTGGCAGTGGAATGGAGAATCAATGATTATAATATGTTAGCAAAGAACTTTAGAGTAATGTATTGTAAAAAAAAAAGTCATAGGAGGCTACATTCTTAATTGGTGAGTTCCTCATGGAAGGTGTTCTTGCTGAAATGTGTCCAATATCATATTGAGACAGTTTGATGGAGGTGAGACTTAGTATCTTGTACTCTGAAAACCTAAGAAGAGTAGTCACTGATGTAGTACTGAAACTTTTCAGTAGAATTTATTATGGGTAGTTAGTGGTCGCACAGTTCATTTGACAAAAAAAATATTCCTGACTTTAGATAGATTGAAAGACATCCAGATGTCTTTGGTTTGGATGTGTTGATTGAGTTAATGTGCAGTACAGAAGAGAGAATCTTGCTTGTGTTATCATTGTAGAAGAGAGATGTCTGTATTTATTAAAAACAAACTAAAAAAAAAAAAACACATTCAACCCTGCTTGTATATGGAAATAGGATTACTAGAAACATCATGTGTTCATCATAAGGATCATTGGTACAAGAGATTGTAATCTGATAGTTGATGGCAGGTTCAGTCCCACTGCCTAATCTTTTTCAGCAGTCAGTCAACCCTTGTAGGTATATGGATATAATCTTAAGGTTTGACAAGTTGACAAAAAAAAAAAGAGAGACCGACTGCAGTCCAGTTCTTTTTGTGTACCAAAGGGAACAGTCAATATACTATGCTTTGTTAGTTTGTAAATTATGACCAGGCATCAGTATTGGTATAAGTACAGCTTTTCCTTTTTATATCGGAGAGGATATTATTTGATCATAGTTTGCTTCAGCTACTGGTGCCTGAAGATCAAATTTCCAACAAATGCTGTTATGCAGGTCACATTCCTCCAGAAGACTGTCCTTTGCAATATTTATTTATGTTTAAGAAAGAATCACATTTAGTCTAATTGAGAATATTGTGCTAAACTTAAAGGCTTTTTAGAGCATAAGATGTTAATTGCTTTACCTCTAGATCCCTACTTGGCCTGCTGTAGTTAGCTTAATTGTAAATATTCAGACAAGGTGATATGTTTAAAAAATGAAGCACATCGAATCTTCTTTTAAAACGGTGGTGCACAATGTCTGGCCCCGAGGTAAAATCCGGCCCTCGATGCAACACCATCCGGCCCCCACTGAGTAACCAAATTTTTTTTAAAAAAAGTGAAAAAATGCTATGCCTTATTCCAGTCACGCAAACTTTTCAGCGCATGCTTACTTACCTAATCGACTGCAGTTGTGCACACCTCTAATTTTAGCTGCGGAAGTAACTATTCTTTGTTGTTTATAACTTGTAGTCTGTAAACAGTAGTAACTTTCTGCAAGAGTTTGTAATAAGTCATGGCTGCAAACCAAAATAAAGTTAAACGCAAAGTTGATGTAGAAAACAGTCAATTTCATGACTGCTGTCTTAAGTAAAAATGTCAGTCACCTGTACCTGTTGTTAACTCGTTATGACTTAACTATGTTTTGAGGTGGTCCACAGATGGATTAAGAATTCGTGTAGTAGCCCTCCCCACAAAAAGGTTGTGCACCACTGTTTTAAAGTTAAAAATGAAACATTACAGAGCTGACATCTGGACTATTACTAGAGCAGGTGTCAGTGACTATGAGGCCCGTGCCTGTTTTACCAAGTGAGGACAATCTTTTTTTTTGTTCTGCTGGTGTTAGGACCCCCCCCCCCCCCCAATTCCACAGGCTGATGTCTGCACTGTGCATATATTTCCTTTACCTTTCACCTATACTCTCTTCTCCTGTGTCTCCAGTGCACTTCAGTTGCACTTGATGCTGGAAGTTTCCACATTGAAATAAGGCATCTTCCACATCATATTTTAGCCCCCAGTCGTCCACCATGGAACCTGACATTGGGTCTACTGGCTACAATGGTTTCCTCCACTCCTTTACTTAATTTTTCAGCAGTTGTTTATGAGGTGTGCAGAGGCTGGTTGTCAGTAGTGCTCTGGCCTAAATTTTGGTAGCTGTGAGTTGGTAATGCTCATTTTACTAAACCCTGTTTTTCATGAAGAGAACAGTGTTATTTACTGATTATTTAAAATTTATAATAAGGGGTTAGTCTCTTGACAAAGGGAGTGTTGTATGGCCAGTTAATCATTTGAAATTGAGGTCATCTTTGCTTCAACACTAAGCAACATCTGAGCGGCTTACAAAGAGGAAAAAAATTGGATGGTTACCTGTGGATGATGGCCTCACCCATCTGCTGTTAGTGTATTCCAATAACCAACGTTCCAATTCCTACACAGTTGTTTTACTGGGGAACTTACTGCACTTCAAGTCTTAAGCCAGAGGTGAAATTGTACTTTTTCCAGGGGTGTCAATACCTGCTTCAAACAAAAGCCTGTAAAAGTGAGTAGTGATTTAATTTAATATAGTGGCGTCACCCCTTTTAATGTTGAGGAAGGGCTGAGTTCAGAGACTGTGTGGCTAATCACCCCATATCTTTTGCTGATAATGTTTTGTGTCTTTCTATTGCACTCGTTCCTGTGGGAACTTGATTTTTCTTGAGCTGTTGTTATAGAAAAGATGTTCTTCGTGTTTCACTGTTGCAGTCATTGCATTTGGGTTATCTGCCTGCAGATAGCCCTCAGCCGGTCTGAATATCAAAGTCTTGGATGTCTGCGTCGGATGCTGTCTCTTCTTCCATGATGTCAGGTCGTCAACGGTATAAAACATGCAGCCTACACAATTACATCAGTCTTTCTTGCCGTGCAGTGCCCGAAACAGAAGCAGTTTGCAAGTGCCGGTCGGCCGACTCCTGAAATTTTCGTTTTCGAGTTTCAGAAATGAAGTCTTCAAAAAAGCCAAGTACCCCGTTGGGATCCTTTTTCTTGCTCTTAACCGATGTCAGTAAAAGTTAACAATTGTCTTACCTGTGGAAAGCAAATACCTCATAAAGATTTTAATTCGTACTGCATTCCTTGCCTAGGCCCTGATCACAACGTCCCTTGCTGTCGGTTTTGTGCCTTATTCAACCCCTGAACCATTCGTCGTCAGTATATTTTCGCAGCAAATTATTTTGGTACTCAGTTTAACTATTCAGAAATGGCTTCGGTAAGCCATCCGACTACCGATATTCTGAAAAAAATGAAAGGATAAAGACAGAGACAGACCGCATCGGTCCAAAACTACCGACGACGCTTCCGTTAAGCTAGTCGCCAGTTCGCCGGTACTCAGTGAGGTTCTTTCGCAGCCCCTGATACCCTCTACTTCAGATTTGCAGGCCTCTACTGAGACCCATTTGGAGTCCGGTATTCCGCAAGATGCTTCTTCCACTATGGAACCTGCGGATGTTTCTACCTTGGATGGGTCCAATGGGTCCGGAGCCACTGTGCAGGCACCGGCTTCTGAGGGTGAATTCAGGTCTACAGATTTGCATTTTAACCCGATGCATCTTCTTCATCAAGGCCTAAAACTCAACACACGCCTAGAAAACCGACGTCCAAACCACATGGTCATGCCCATATGCCTAAAAAACAAATGCTTAGAATGGCCAAAGACCTTATTACTTTAATTAGGGGAAGCCAGCCTTCCCCTCTAAGATACCTAGAACTGATTTTCCTTCTGATTCTTGTGATCAGGATTCTGAAATTTCTGTTTCTTCTGATTACCAGGATTTGCCCTTATCTACCTATGAGGATTCTGATGCAGAGGATTCCATTCCCTCTGCTTCCCCTCCAGAAGATTTTTCTTTTGGTGAAACTTTGCACACTCTTAAAGAGCATTTCCACTGGGAAAGCCAGGATTACTCTGACCCCAAAAAGAGGCTTAGGGAATTCTTACTCCTCCCTCAACACAGGCCTTTAGCTATCCCTCCTGTTCTGGACATTGTAGATGATGCCTTCTTGGAATCTAGCCTGGCCCCAGACACTTTACCTGTAGCTCCCAGAAAACCTGACAGGTATTACAGAGTACCTGACTCTCTCAAGTTCCTCTTCAAGAATCCTACTGTGGATCCAGAGACCATTTCCCATGGACCAAAGGGCATTAAGGCTACTGCTGCCAAAAACCCTACCACCTCTCATAGAGATTCCAGGGTCTTGGACAGATGGGGTAAGACGGTATACACTTCTGCTACTTTGGCCATTAGGGCCTTAAATTGCCAGTTCCTATGTTAAAGTATCAGCAGCATATTATGGGACTACTTAAACAGAAAATGATGTTGATTCCTGACTGTGGTGAACATAAAGAATTACAGGATTTAATGCATTCTGCTGAACAAGTTGGTAAACATACTTTGCAATGTGGTTTTGACTCTTTAGAAGAATCTTGCAGGGCTGCTGTCACTGGGTCTGTACTTAGAAGGCATGCTTGGCTTAAGGAGCCAAACTTGCTAGATCATTGTTAAAGCTAAATTACTGGATGCTCCCTTAAACCAAGACCGCCTGTTTGGCAACAGGGCAGAAGAAGTCCTTAAAAAGATGGAGGAAAAAGCTAAATCTATGCAAACTGTTAAAGATTTCCTGCAAGTACAACCTCCCAGATTTAGTAGGCATTGGCCTTCTAAGAATTGGTCCTTTCCTGTCTCTTCCAGGCCTTCTCAGTCCAAACCCAGGAACAGCATCCACCTAGGTTACAGTCTCAGGCTGCACACAGGCCTAAGCAGTGGGGGGCTTCCACTTCCAAATCTGGAAGTAGTAAGACACCCTCCTATGGAAAAATTTCACAATGACTTAATCTTAACCCTTCCAAGCCCTGCTCAACTGCCTGCTCCCTTAGGAGGAAAGCTCGCCCTGCATGCAAAAAAACTGGGAACTCATTACCCAGGACAAATGGGTATTAAATATAGTTTTCCAAGGATACAGATTCCACTTCCACACCTTAGCAACCCAAAACGGTTGGCCAGACCTACCCCCAAATCAATGGGCAGAGGTTCAACAGCAGGTTCTCTCTCTTCTAAGTATCAGGGCTATTCAACCTGTCCCAGCAGAAGAAAGGGGACAAGGTTTTTACTCAAGACTTTTCCTGGTACCCAGAAAAGACAGCTCCTGGCATCCTATCCTGGACTTCTCTTTTCTAAACATCTTTTTGGTAGTCCCAAAATTCAAAATGTTAACAATTCAGCAGCTGCTTCCTATGCTAGGCAAAGATGCCTTGTTGGCAACCTTAGACTTAAAGGAAGCTTACCTGCACATTCCAATAAGGGAATCTTGCAGAAAATACCTACGCTTTAGAGCAGGCTCCATGCACTATCAGTTCTCTGCACTTCCCTTTGCGCCCAGGGTATTCACAAAGTGTCTAGCTCCAGCCATTGCATTTTGCAGGCAGAAAAATATTCAAATATACCCATACCTGGATGATTGTCTAATTCAGGCAGAAAGCCAGGACATGCTATAAAACATCTGGCATTTGTAAATAAACTTCTAACCTCGCTGGGGTACACCATAAACGAAAAGAAATATCATCTGGTACCCTGCCAACAGATTGTATTCCTGGGAGCAAGCTTGAACACAACTTCCCAGATGGCCTACCTCACGCCAGAGAAACAAGTTTATTTGGCAGCCTACTTCAAACTACTGGCCACAAAGACCCAACTATCTGCAAGGAAAATTTTGCAAGCCCTGGGGTTCATGACCTCTTGCATTCTTCTAACTCCATATGCAAGACTGCATATGAGGAAACTACAATGGTATCTAAAAAGCATATGGTGTCAACATTCAGTATACATATACACACACACACACACACACATATATATATATATATATATATATATATATATATATACACACACCATATTTATTTCTAAATAAGACCTAACTAGAGAGTAAGGCCTAGTATGATATAAGCCCTACCCCAAAAATAAGCCCCAGTCAATAACAACACACGACGGACATGTTGAATTATAAAATAATATTATTGACACGCGTTGACTGAAGTTATCGTACTCTGCTTGCCATTTTCGGACCATTCTGACACCCAACGTCTTCTCTTTGCAGAAAGTCATAAGACTCTTTCACTGGGAGTCCTCCACGATCCGTACTGTAACACTAATCATCACTCACACTTGACGGTTGAGATCCTTGGCCCATAAACCCATGAAGGTGTACTTTGATCGGTCAAAGTACAGACAACGCGTGTAAAGTGCATGCTCATGATAACGAGCAGCTGTGGTAGTGTCTTCTCTTCATAACCGGCGCCATTTTGTGTTGCCACTCCAGTCTCGTAAGTCTTCAATTAACCCACCCCCAAGAGCTATTCCGTCGAGTACAAGAAAGGAATCATGGAGGACTCCTGGGGAAAGAATCTGACGGCTTCATGTAAAGAGAAGAAGTTAGATCTCCGAATAGTCCGAAAATGGCGAGCAGTGTATGTTAACCTCAGTCAACAAGCTGACGAGGGAAACGCTAAGAAGTGTAAGTGTGGATCAGGTCGGCAAACATTATTTCCTGAGCTTGAAGACATTATCTGTGAATGGATTGCTAACAGGAGAACAAAGGCTTTGGTTGTGCGCAGGGCTGATATTCAAGCATTTGCCCTTGCAGTAGCACCACAGTTAGAAATATCCCCAGAAGAATTCAAAGCATCACAATATTGGCTGGATGGCTTCCTTCAGCTATATGAACTGTCTCTAATAAGATCAACAACACTGTTCAAGCTGGAAGGTACTGAAGTTATTAAACGTGCACTTGCGTTCAAGTCCTTTGTTGATGGCATTGACCTTTCTAAATACCAACTCTCCAACATGATTGCTATGGATGAAACTGCAGTGTTTATGGGCCAAGGATCTCAAACAGCAATTGATCAGAGGGATGCCTTGTCAATCTACATTCCCTCCACTGGTTACAAGAGTGCACGTGTTACCTGTATTTTGGCAATTCATCTAGATGGAAAAAAACCCACCTCTAATCATTAGTAAGGACAAGAAAGATAAGATTGAACGTGTTTCAGGCATTTACATTCTTGAAACCTAAAAAGCCTGGTGCACACAAGCAGTTATAAGGCAGTGGATCGATGTAATGCTGCCACTTGTTTTGTGAGGTGGCGAAAGAGGTCTGCTAGTCTGGGATTCAGCCAGCACTTACCGTGCTAAAGAAATGAAGAAATTCCGAGCATGGAGGAGAATAGATCAAATAATGATTCCCGCAGGAATGACTGCTTATCTCCAGACTCTTGATATTGCAATAATCAAGCCATTCAAGGACTATTTGCGCATGGAACTCAATGACTACATTGAAAACACAATGGAGAGAAATCAGCATGGAAACTTTGTGAAGCCTAGCCTGCAAGAGGTCGTGACTTGGGTGAAAAATTCATGGGATAAAATCACTGACAACTGTGTTGCCAATGCACTACGAGCAGGCTACCTGGACAACCAGTGCTCTTTTAAGGAGAGCTGATTGCTAGGCATGACAGACTGGGGCCAATGGTGCTACAGGAAATGGAGTTGCAAGAAATTCAGGCCGAAATCTGGGGGTTGGACACTTATGACAATGTTCCAGAAGATGACATGACTGTATTTGAATAACTGTGAAAGCCAAGGTGCAGATATTCTGAAGTTGAAATGTTTGTTGCACTGTTTACGTAGAATTCTCACACAACTGTCAACCCGTTTTTAAAACTGTTGTCCAATAATAGAAAAGTACAAAATAAATGTCAATTTGTGTACATGAATAAATGTCGATTTTTATACATGAAGAAATGTTGATTTGTGTTCATTAATAAATGTAAATTTTTGTACATGAATAAATGAATAAAGGTAGATTGTTGTACGGTGTGGGTAAATAAGGCATCCCCTGATAATAAGCCCTAATGAGTATTTCGCCAGGAGAAAGAATATAACACCCGGTTTTATTTTCGGGGAAATTCGGTGTATGTATGTATATATGTATATATATATATATATATATATATATATATATATATATATATATATATATATATATATGTGTACGGGGAAATATGGTGTGTTTGTGTGTGTGTGTATATATATATATATAACACACACACACATATATTACATATAAAGAGAGCTAGAAAGACAGGGAGAGATACATATATTTATACATGTTCTATAACAGATTATAATGCTTCTGTCTTGTTATTAAACAAATCTCAACCCACTAAAGTAAATGTGGGGATACAAAATGAGAGTTACTTGTAGCATTTAAACAGTAAAGAAAATAGTATTCAGATATTAAGTGCCAAGACACCACTTTTATTAGCATTTGGCTGCACAGTTTTTCTTTCTTATGTTAGTCAAAAAGCTTTCCTTCATCCAGCAAGCCACCTCTGAAATGTAAAAAGTTATAATGAATAATAGAATTGTTCCTTAAATCACCAATTATTTATGCATGGAAGAATGACCATTTTTTTTTTTTTTGTCCTTGCTAGCAAGATTGAAGAACAAGCAATACGTTTGGTCAGACTCAAACATCTAAATGATAACATTTTGTTGCATGTCATATTTCTTTTTGTATACACATAAATACAGCTGTTGATTATGCAGATCATTAAATGCAGTTGTGGCTTCGCCTATATAAAAGCAAGTAAATGTCGAGAAAGCACAAATAAGCGCGCAATTCATTACATTCTTTCATTCTGTGCTTTATTATAGAAAGGATGAATACTTTATATTAAGAGTGACACATTTTAATTGCTCAGATTGTCTCAGACAAGCTATCTTTATGTTGCTTTCTTTTTGCATAGTAAATGCCGGCAACAGTTTCTGCCGTGAATGTTTACTACGGAATTAACATTTGCAAACCTGCTCACTGTTATGACAAAGAGTACCAACTTGATGTAAATCTGGTTTCCTGACAAAGATTAAAAAAAATAACTGTTGACAAACCATAGCTACACACTGCACTGTCAACTCTCTACCCATACCATACACTTCCAGGTTTCTGAGCTTTCTGTTTGGTCCGACCTGTCTGGATCTTGAGAGTGAATGACAGAGCACCACAGCAGTTTGAGGCTCTGTCAGTCATTGTGTACTTTGTAGGTGGGACTCAGCAGAAAGTTCCGAAATGAAATATGTGTTTCTAGTAGCTGCTTAGTGTGGGGAAAGAAAAGTCTACAAATGTGGTAGATACCAAGCAGAAAAAAAAAATGTGTAAGCAGTGCCCTTAACCAGATGTTGACAGTATGTGGACCACTTTTAGACAGAGTAAAACGTACAGTAAAAGGAGTTCAAGAAAAACAGCTGAACATTGAGTAATCAGAACACAAACATCCCGATTATTTTAGTTACTATTACTGGATCAGTTCTGCATGGGGACATGTAAAAAGCATCAACTTACATAATCTCCTCTAACAAATTAATGTTTTTAGCAAAAAATAGAGGATTATGTCAGCTCCTCTTATGCAACAATATAAAGAAGTTCATTCAAGGAACATAAATTTGTTTTTGTTAACAATGTACGAGCCGTACTTCTCAACTGTAAAGATTTTCACAAGTCTTTCACATACTCAGATGTGTCATTATGTAATGACTTCAGTTGTAAGTCATTTGCCAGAAAAAAATACAAATTTTATGAATAACAGACCAAAAATATGAAGCAAAAGTCTGGACAGTGCGAAAACCTGGACAGTTGAGAAGTATGTAAACAAGCACAGTGACTTTCTTTAATGATAAACAATCATGTTATGGTAATATACATTAACAACTACATATACATATTTGCTAATTAGACTGACTCCATATTAAATAAAGTAACATATATGTAAGACAGGTGCAGAATAGATTCAGTGAAAAAAATACAGTACAGCGCCAAACGAAGGACACTCAACTGTACCACTTTGGCAGGATTTCTTCAAGTCTTGGTTAAGGAAAACAAAATTTACCTCAGGGTTTCTAAACGCTGATGTTTTATTCTCACTTGTGAATTCCTGGAACAAGAGCTTCAGGATCAAATCAAGCTTGCACTTTTGACTTAGCCACTACTACTAAGTGCTTCTAGTAACTGGGGAAATATAAAGCTATTCTTTTTCTCAGCAACATAATTCTCTGTATTAGATACTGTCACCAAACACACCTTTACGTAACTACAGTCTGAAATGCAGTTGGAGGAGCTATTGAAAATTGTAGAATTGGTCACCTGACTGCAACCTCCAACTGTATCTTAGAGTATCTTTGATGCACGCAATAAAAAAAAAGTGCTGGGAAGCTGAAATTGAAAGATATACAATTATACAATATATTACAATTTCTGTTGTACCACCATTAAATACATTCCTCTTTGTATGTTATTTCTCTCACATCTATTTTTCGCCATCTTTTTTTTAACTCTAGACACTCTTTTCACCCCTCTAATGGTTCCTATTATATACCTTACTACACCAGTTATAAAATTAGATACTTACAACACTCACACATTGAAAAAAAAAAAAAAACTTTTTTGGTTGGTGTGCCTTTGTAATTACAGAATATATTTGAACTTGTACTATTTTAGCCAGTTAATGATTGTTTTAATCTTTTATGCATGTCATTATTGTACTCTTAATTGTTATGTATACTTAATATCTCTCTGTAACTGGAGCTTTTCTTCTCAAGTCTCCACTGAAAATGGGCTCCTAGCCTAGCTGGACTAACCCAGTTAACAAATGTCAGTAAATAAAATAAATAAATAAATATACTGTTTTGCCTGCACATTAACAAATTTCATTAGAGCAGCACATTTCTTTTTTTTAAGCCACAAATGAATAATGACTTTACAAAAGGAGATAGTTTACACCCCAGCACCCAGGTGTAAATCCGACACTGTTCTTTTGTATATTTATCATCAATACAACATTACATAAACTGATCAATTTCTGCCTTCCCTTAAACCTCGTTCCTCCACCAAAACATTATTCTGCATGTATTCTCCCCACAATTTCCATTTTTTTCTATGTAATTTGCTTGTACCATTTTCTAAAGACCCCACTTCCAGTCTTTTTGTCTGTGTTACAGTATTCAGTATTTCATATTTAGTTTGTTTAAAACAAAGAGTTAGAAGGTCACACTGAAAAACCAATCAGAAAAAAACTAAATGAAAACTCCAGCCAAGCTAGAACTTCCAATGAGTGACCTTCCAAACCTCCTGTAACAGAGGCACATGGGATATATGCAAATAACCCGTATGAACATCAGGTGTTTCAGCTATATGGTGATTCTGATTGCCCATGACTTTTACATTTGAAGTCATTTTAATGGACAATGTCAGGCCAATGGCCATATAGCTGAAACACCTGATGTGCATAAGGGTCATTTGCATATATCCCATGTGCCTCTGTTACAGGAGGTTTGGGAGGTCACTCACTGGAAGTTCTAGCTTGGCTGGAGTTTTCATTAAATTTAGTTTGTTTAGACTTTGATTTCCATTTTCCAGTAATTGCTTTTTTGACAGCCACCAGAATTAAACTTAACAATGCCAGAATTAAACTTAACAATGCCTGTGTCTAGGCAGTTCAGATCCTGTATCCCAGCTAAAAAAAATTATTACCTTAGTTACACCCATTTGCTCGCCCAGTATTTCTGACAAGAGTACTCTGTAGGGAATTTTAAAGTCTGCCAACTTGTTAAGACTCCTAAAACATATGTTCCCAGTTACCTCTGTCTTCCCTATCACACTTCCAATGTTTGCCATTTACCTGAGGAAAAAATCTTGGGAGTCTGCTTGGGGTACAAAAATATCTCTGCAAACACTTCCATGCAAAAGTCCTAAATCTTCTAGACTGTGTTGCATATTTGGAAGCCATACAGATGTCCTCCCATTGTTTCCTTATGAATTGCTTATCTAATCTCTCCCCCCAAACCTTTTCTAACTTCCTCTAATTGATTTCTATAGTTATTGTGCAGTATTTATATGCCCTACTAATGTTCCATGTTTTAATAGCAGCTTTCATTCTATATTGAGTTAAAAACTCTACCAGAGCAGGATTTTCACTTAAGATTCCAGTATTCCTTTATCTTTGCTTATACTCAGATGTCAGTCCTTGATAGGGAAGGCAGTCTCTACCCTGCAGTGCATATGTCTTTTTGGCTTCTTCCCATTCTGTTTCATTTCAGTCTAGATGTTTGCTCCCAATTCCTTGGTTCCTTTGCCAGTTTTCTCCAGTAAATTCCAGACCACTCTTATCTATTCTCTGTACCCCAAATTGTAGTCATTCATATTGGTAAAATCTCCATTCTAGTGTTGGCTTAGTTCTTAGAATACTTTATGCTAATTTATGGATATAATATTCTGTTTGGCTGTTGTTATTCTCCATAAGGATCTGAATCCAAAGTCCCATTGTCTCCTTATTTCTTGAATTTCTCCTCTTCCTCATCATCATCCATTTTCACTTTGAATTATAGCTTTTTTCTGCTTGTGTTATGTCTATGAGCCTTAGCTGTGTAGCTCAGAAATATCCCTTCCAATCAGGTAATCCTAATCCACCTTGTTCTGTTGGAAGGAGCAATTTATCCCACTTGACCCCTGCTCTTTTCCCCTCCTAGATAAAATCCTTCATCTTTTTGTTAATTACTGCCCACAAATTCACCTCTTGTTGATAAAAATATGCCTGACCTGTATATAAGACTAAAAGGACTAAAAACATTTTCAGTTCATGTATCTTGCTATCCATATCCCTAAACAAGAGCTTCTAGTTTCTCAGTTTTTGTATGATGTTTTGTTTAGTCTCTTCCGACATATCCTTAGCTGCCATAACAGAGTCCTTTGCAATCCATAGCTCTAAATACTTCATTTTATTGTGTCCCCATAAATTTGGATATTGCTGGACCAATTCATGTCTGGGTACATCGTGTACAGCTATAGCCTGTGTTTTGTCTTCATTAATTTTATATCCCAGAAAGACTTGAAAGTGTCTCAAGATGTAACACACCACTGAGATATCGTTTACTGATTTTATCAGGTACAAAATAGTATCTTATGCAAATAAAGCCAACTTTTTTCTTCATTATCATACCAATTATTTCCTTGAATTTCTGAGTCCCTTATTTTCTTTGCCAGTGGCTGTAAATGTAAAGCAAAGAAAAAGGGAATGAGGACACCCCTGCCTGTCTCTGTTCAGAAACAACTTGGCAGAAAGGAATCCTCCCACTTTAATTTTTGCTTCTGAGCCCTCATAATTAACCTTGTTATTGTATTAGTGAATGCCCGGTAACGTTGTTGCCTCACAGTAAGACGTTGTCCTGTTCGATTTTCAGCTAGAGCGTCTTCTGTGTGGAGACATGCGTGAATGGGCGTACCTTCGTTGAAGGTTGTGCGTCAGGGCTGGCAACTCAGCACGTAAAAATCTACTGCCAATCATTAGTGGACCGGAGTTCCTCTGTGGCGACCCCTAACTGGGAAAAGCCGAAAGACACAACAACATTGTATTAGGGAATGCAAATGCTTCCATTGCCCTACTCATGAAATTCCAGCTTACTCTCTCTAATGCTTTTGCTATATCAAGACCCACAAACAACAGCGATATTTTCCTACATTCTACTTCCCTCTGGACATCGTTCTATGAATATTGTTAAATGTTTACCTCCTCTTCACAAAACCACATTGATCTGTATCTATCGATTTTGGCTAACTTTGCCATTTTTTAGCTACTGTAGACATAAATACTTTACAGTCATGGTTTAAAATTGAAATGAGCTTACATGAAGCTGGGTCTGATGGGTCTTTACCATCTTTAGGTTTTACAGCCACCACAGCTTGCTTCCAGGATTCTGGTGCTTTCCCTCCTTTTAAAATACTGTTAAACAAAACTTTCCATGACTTTATCACTTTTTCCCCCCTAAGCTTCCATGTTTCCACAGGAATACCATCTATTCCTGAGGACATTCCTGCAGATTGATTGTATTTTATCACTTTTATCTCATCTCCTCCTATCTTAACTGTTAATTGTTGAACTTTTGTCTACCGGTAACCATGGCATACTTCAGTCTTCCATGAATATTGCCATGTGTGCTCTTTCTTGATTTCCACATTTTCTGCTTTATACAAATTTTTAGAAAATTTTTGAAATATCACTAATACTTTTACAGGATCTCTGGATATTTTTCTGTGTTATAGGCTCCCTAAGTTTGGCAACAACCTTTATTGCTTTGTGTTGCCTAAGTCATTGCGCTAAAAGTTTTTGTGCTCTGGCGTTATTATCAAAAAAAAAAAAAAATAGTTGCTTAACAGCAGCCTCTCTAGACTCATGCAGATTAACCAGATACTCCATTATTTTCTCTTTAGCACTCTGCAATTGCACCTCTTCTTATACTGTAAGATTCCCTTTATTCTGTAATACTGTAACCTTTGTCAGATCCTCTAAACAATTCCTATTACTTCTTAACCATATTTCTTTTTGTTAATCTCTATCCTCTTCTTAAACTTCACTTTCATATTGTCCTACTTACTAACTATAATTTCTGAATAAATGCTTATCTTCCCTAATAACTCTCAAATAACGTACACTACTCATTCCATAAGTTCTTGTCTTTTTAACAGGTAGGCAGAGAAACCTAATTTTTAATTCATTACCCTGTATTTTTATAATTGCTATTGGTGTATGATCTGAAATAGTTATTGGATGTGTATTGAAGCTTTCAATTAAATGCACATGTTCTTCTGAAATATAATTTCTGTCAAGTCTACCCCAGTTATTGTACCATGGGGAATACTATGTAAATTCTCTCTGATTTCCTACTACTGAATTTACTTCCATACCAAATGTTTTCCTAATGTTTTTTTTCCCAGAAATATACCCTGTTTTACTATATTTCCCTTCTGTGTCCCCCATATATATCCTCACTGGTACAAATCAAATTCCATTCCCCATCTATAAGTAATATTCCCTGCTGAAAGCTAATTATTTCTCCTAAAAATCTTAAGTTCATTAATAGCAGGATTACAGTATGTTAACTTAAATATGCTTTTGTCCAGCCTCTCTTCTCTTTCTTCTCATTGTAATGCTTACATGTCTTAAAACTAAAAAAGAAGACAATAAAAGGCACTTGCTTACTTTAGCATCTTTATCACATACAGCAGTAACTGGAAATGCTTTAGTGTATAACATGCAGTTTATATCATGAAGTATTTTACACAAATACTGTTAAGAACAACAATTGTTTTACTTACTGTTACAACATGAAGTGGGTTATAATGTTTTCAGTCCCCCACAAGTTTAACAAAGTCAACAATTGCCCAGTCTTTATGCTTTTTCTTGCAAAGCCATATTTCACAAATGTGTTTGATGCTTTGTAATCTTACATTTATTCAATAATTTCAGTGTTGCTGGTCTTCTTCCTGTTCATTTCCATCTCTCCTCTCAGACTCAGGTTCAAGTCCAAGGAACTCCTGATTTCTGTTGTCAACTACTGTGCTCATTTCCGTCTCTCAGGTATTTTCCTTTGGAATATTGGAAAAGGTTTCACTGCAAATTTTCTTTACCAGCTTTATCAGAAGAATGAGAAGCAGAGTCCCCTTCTATTTTTTGGTTCACTTTTTATTGGATAAACATGTTTTCTTCTTCTTAGCCTGTTCTACATCAAAAAATGGCTTTGGTCCTCCCAGAAAAAAATTATTCTGAAGACAACCGGATACAACAGTTTACACCTGCCTCGAGACATTCCATTATTACCGGAATAAACTTGATTCTCTTCTGCCTGGTGTGTAGTGAAGACTCATTTTCCTCAAACACACTCCTGTCTCCAATTTTTAATGCTTTGCTCTTCTGCCACAATTTAGTCAGGATCGCGTCTTTCTGTTGATATGATTGCATCTTTACCAATACAGGTCTTGGTTGCTTTCTCATGGCTAAGTTTGGAGCGTACTCAAGATGTACCATTTCAGTTAACAAATCCTGACATGGAATACTAGCCCAGTTGCTTATTTGTGCTTTCATAAAATTAATACAGTCTGTTCCTTCCAGTTTTTTCCCTGCCTGCTCTGTTTTCTGACCCTACCTTTTTTTTAAACAGCTCTTTATGAGCAGTCTCATAGTTAGCTAGTCTTTTCTTTATTTCATCTTAATTTCTACAGTCTTGTCAGTTCATCAGAATAATTGTTTAAAGCTTCTTCCATTTTTCAGCCTTTTGTTGTTTGATATATTCCTTCACTGTTTCATTTGTCTTAATCAGCTCTGAGTACATTTGATTTGTTTTTCTCTAGATTACAGAAAGCCATGACTTGCACCATAGCTGGAGCTTGAACTGCATTTTGCTAAATAGCTGCAGGATTCTTCTCTTCACCTTTTCTAGTTAATTTTCTTTTAGGCTTTCTTAAGTTTCTTCTTTGCTGGCACCCACACAGTATGCTTAGTACCCAGTAACTGAATTTACTAAATCTGGCAGAGTTACTGGCCTCTATCACTTACTTTCTTTTTTTCACAGTGGCAGAACTGAAATTAAGCTGTTGATCACAGTGCAGCCATCTTGAAAGACCTAATATTGGAGTTTAGCAGACTCTTCAATGCTTCAAGAGTAAGGGTACCTCTCCCTCTTCAAGGAGGAAGCAGAATTTTATCCTTTCCTTGGATTGATTTCTGGGGCAGTTCTTCATACAAACTTTTCCATGGCCTAAGACACTGCAACTGATGATGGACTTTTTTCTGTGCATTCCAACCCATATGAATACCTGACAGCAAAGGTACTTCTCAAGGCTGTAGGTTACATGCCTCCTTCGTCTTTCCTCATGCCACTGCCAAATTACAATTGGGGAAAAAAGCACTTTTATACCTCAAGACTTTATGAAATGAGATATCCTAGTCTGTGGACCATGCTCTTACTAAAGCCAACTTTTGTGAAGTAATAGTGGTAGCATCGATAGATTACAAACTGCCAAGGGCTTCCATTCTTTCCCTAACTCCACCTAGAAATGTAGACGGGTCAGACTGTGAATGGCAAACCATCTCCAAGATCTAAAAGTACAAAGCCATTGAGGTCCCCATCAGAGCAGAAACAGATTTTAGTGGAGTGTCGTCTATCTACCTGGACTTTACAACTTTCAAGTCATCTCGAAACAGTCATTCTTATCTTGTCTGCAAATTAACCACAACAGTATGGAAACATGCAGTTCAGGTAGATGGGAGCTAGGCTTAACTGCAGATCATTTGTGATTAGCCCTCTGATAAATGATTACAAATCTGTGATTTGTTTCTTTTTTTGTGCATTCTGGCTGATAGGAGGTTAGACATTTCCCTGGGATACATTTGGTTGAGAACTTATGGCTGAACTGAAATTCAGCTGCATATACATAAAATGTCACAAAATCACTGTGGCTACAGAGAAGCACACAGTACCTTTGCTCACAGCATCAGTAACCAAGTGTTTGGGGGCAGGGGAAGTAATGTGCGTTTTCTTAGTATACAGTGCATGCTTATGTAACTACAGCATGTAGAAATGAGAGACATCATGGGGGAAGTCCTACATGCTGCTGTAGTCACACTTATGCTACGGAAGGTTTTTAGGTAATGCTTCCTAGTCACTGTGAAAGGGGTAACAGATCATGTACACCATTAATAAAGGCATTGCCTATTGTACACCAAATTTTATGTGCTACTGACTTGCAAATTGGGCATCCTGCTGCTACCTGGCATATTGGTTGCTATTTCTGAATGCCTTGGTGGCCTTGGACATTATTACATCCCTCTACACTTGGGTTTTGAAACTGTGGGCATGGCATAGTATGTTTTGCTGTGCCCACATTGAACATGGGACTGCCATATGTCTTTGTAGCTGAATTTCCCTTCAACCATGCATCTCCAACCAAATGTGCACAGGGAAATGTATTGCTGCTTAGCATCCTGGATACTTTTTTTTAAAGACTGAGATTGCCCTGTCTCAGGGAATCTACTTTTTTATGAGATACAGCAGACTCAGAACTAGTATATTTAATTAGCAAGAGTGTGGGGGCACAGAGTGGTGAAGCCCCCACACCCACCCCACAGAAACAGTAACAGTGAAACAGCAAGTTTCCATAGTCACCGTCAGAGTTAGTTGTATATTTAGTGACTGCACTTCTGAGTATCAGTGACCAATGCATCAAACTTTAATCACATAGCCCAGGCCAACTTGTCACTGGATGATAGTTACATTACAAGACAGCAAACCACTCCTGCAAAAACACCAAGTAGGTAACTGTCAGTCTAACACAAGTGGAAACAGGACAGTCATGCATTTTTATTATACAGAAAAATGGTATGCAAGAATGGATATGCTTGCTTCCTCTTTAAATTGCAAGCTTCCTGTCATTTGCATCACACTGCCCCACATTCAGGCATGGCTGACTTCAATTTACCATTAGTTAGAGTTTATTGTATACATTCTTCCAATTCCTGTGATTCTAAATCTATTTGCTGAAGGCAACAAAGGAAAACAAGCATGGTTCTCACAGCTCTTTGCTGAATAAAGTAACATTTCTAGCATGGTGCTGGTTGCTCAGTCTCTCCATGTAGTTCTACATTCCCACATTACACCTCTCAGGCTTATAGCATGGTCAAACGGGTTGATACCGAACAACCATCTTTTCCCTCAAAATTTACTTTCATTAACTAGTTAATTAGTTAATTAACCTGTAAGGTAGACTAGTTCTGGATTTCTTGTCAGCCCCAACTCATACTGAAATGGAATTGACTAATGTCGCAAGTACTGAGAATTTGCTTGGAGATGACATGCAGTATTTAAAATGCATATGCACTAATATTAAGTTGTGACAGTGGCAAAAAATGTTTGAAGAACATAACATATAGGATCATAGTGGAAATGTATTTGCAACATTTGCAGTAATACAGCAGTGTGATAATCACCTTTATTGTACTTAGAACAAGAGTTTTACAATATACATAAGTGTCAGATGGCTATCCATTGTCACGAAAGCAGCTACATTTCTAGAGGGTTCTGACATTTTCCGTGGATTGGCATATGCCTTACAGTTTCTATTGTCAGCAGGCAAGTTGATCCAAATGGATGGGCAGGTTTAGAAAATGCCTTTTCTCCAATTAGAAGGCTGTAAGTTGGCCTGATAGGAAAGGTGGTATTTTGATTGCTTGATCTTAATAATTAAGATTTATTTATAAGTTTAATTTGACTGCTAGGAGCAGGCAGTAATGTAAGAGAAGAAATTTGGAAGTTAGGGTGTTCAGAAGTAATGGGGCTCTGCCTGCTACTGGCAACCATTTAGTTTTGGATAGGGGGAAGCAATGAGTCTGTGCTTTTAGACATATTCTTGAATCTGCAGAATCTGGGAAAATAAGCAGACTTGTACCTATTAATTCAGCAGACCGCTAGTATTTCTTTTTTGGAAGACACTTTAAAAGCAGTTTGCTTTAGCCTGAAGTAGTTTTGAATTGGAGGTATTGATAGATAAAGAACTCTCTACAGTTTTTCAAAATAGTAGGTAGTGCTTGAGAGCGAATACATCCTTTATGCCTACAGTGGTCTTTGAAATTTCTGTAAACTAATCTGTTCATCTGTCAGTCATTTTTGCTAAATAGGGGAAGAAAGGTCAAATAATTCTGCACATTGCTGATGTGCATGGGCAAGTCAACTCAGATATTGTGTTGAAAGAACTAAATCACTATTTCTAAGCTCCACAAATTAAATGTCCAGTCTTTGCTAAGAAAGATTTGCCAGGTGTCATGTAAGGTATGTTGTAGGCCATGCATATTTATCGGGTTGCTTAGAGTACATTGCTTTGTACTTTTTCAGTCTTATTATGAATACCTACAGCCGTATTACATATGATGAATTTACTACAGTTGTGAGAGTATACTCAAACTGCCAATAGATGCTCAAATAAAAGGATAATTTCTGCAGGATATGCCATTTCTTTTCCTTCCCTAATCCTGCACATGTTGCAAATATACTGCTTTTGTATATAGTTAGTTATTTTCCATTTACCAACATTTTGAGTTTCAAGTTTGTTTATTAATCCACTGCGTGATGTCTGATTATATAAGTTAGCTTAGGCTTTCAGGGAAGTTAGTTTGGCATACTATCTTTGCTGTTTTCTGGCATACCTTTCAACTGTCCAGACATTTACAGAGTATCCCTGATTTTGCAGCATATTTTTGTTGTGTTCCTTGTAAAATTTTTGGTTGCTTAGAAAATTACTGAGGATTAAAGTCAGTCAGTAATGCCAGACATAAAGAGTTTTGTGGTTTTTATTGTTCAGAGACTGCATGCTGATACAAAACCTGTTGTACTGCTAGCTTTTTGAGTTAGAGTAATATTTAAAAATAGACCTTGATTTTTGGCCTTTCCCCCGATTAATTTTGGCCTTATCCAGAATTCTTGAGCAAAGTAGTTGAGTAATATCCTGGGTAATAGTGGAGTATAATATAGTTGAGCAGAGTAGGGCAATAGGTGTATTTTCTCTTTTACTGCATTGCTTCTTCTAATAGCCATGACTTGATCTTTAATTTGTGTGACCCTTGGGGTATCTTTACTGTAAAACTTATTGGACCAGGTGACTGGTATCTCCCTCTGACTAATACCTAGCAATTTTATGAATTAATGTTTCAGTGATCCCATTATTCAAGCATCTGCAGAGTTATGAGGAATAAGTTCACTTCAAGCAACACTGTTTTTCATGGAGGATTTCATCAAGGTCTTATAGACTTACAGAATGTTAGTGATATGAGTTTCACCGAACTTACGTTAAATATACAGTTTGTGTGAAGCAAGTTTGAGTCCTTTCATTTTACCTGAAGGATCAGCTAATGAGGCTGAAGGCCTAGATCTGCTTTTTCTGATCCCAGAGATTTTGCTAGGAAAAAGTGTGTTGACATACAGCACAGTAAAGCAAAAGATGACTTAGGTGCACATAAGTCTAAAGTCAAAATCAAACCAGTTGTCTAAAATAGGTATGGAATAGATTCTGTAATATGGCCATGAACATACTAGTGGAGTAAAAAGGTGGGGTGGACACTTTTAAAGTGTTATAGTGTAAGTAAAATATGAGGGCTAAAAAAAAAAGTAACTACCTCAGCTGTGCTTTGTACAGTCAGAATGAGTGTAAGAATATTGGAGATGTGAATGCTTCAACTAAGCTATGCAATAGACTTTTGTAATATAAGGGTGAGGAAGGGGAGTTTTATAGTTTTGCTTAAGGATTATTTTATAAAGCTATTTTTAGTCTGTATATGCAGATGTCTTTGGACAGTGAAAATGATACAGAGGTGAGACCATGGTGTTGTAAAGCTTAAAAGTTGAAAGTTGCAGGAGTTGATAGCAGTGAATAGGTAGTGTGATGGGGGAATCACAGGGTAAGTAAGTCATGCAATACATAAAATAAAGTTTGAAAAGCAGACATAATGAGGAGGAGAATGCCATGACCAGGTGAATTCCACAGTACATTTGGAATAGGGAATACCCTCAGTAATCAATGTAAGGAAATAGAACAACATTTAAGGAGATCCAGTAAAGGAGTTGAAGGGTGACTTGGACAACCTGGCAGTGGAGAGATAATATCACAAGATCATTGTTGTATTGTAAAAAGAAACAGGAGTTAGCTAGAAACTTTATAACCTTAGCTTCCATACCCCTTGCAGTCTTCAGCACAGTTTTGCCCAAGTAAGATTTTTTACTTTGAGGATATTGTTGTTCACCGTCATTGCACTGTGTGGTTGACAGGATCATCATCTATTATGGTTTAGTAGAGATTAAAGTAGGGCTAAGGAGTGCTTTCATGGTTACATGGAAAGTAGTGCCAACTCTGTTTACCTTCTTGTACAGAGACTGTTTCTGCGCCATTGATGTGCTACTGCTGTTTGTTATACCAGTGGTTGAGAGGTGTCCTTGTCATCTTGAGTATTCAAACTAAATAACAATGGTGTCACTGTTCAGTAATGCCCAACAACAACTCTGTAACACACAAAACACTTTATTGCAAAGCTTTCGGGTCTACACCCTTCATCAGTACAAATTAACTACATTCATTCAATATTTAAATAGGAGATACAATTAGGTCACGTGCTTCAGCCCACCTATCACTCTAACCAACAATCAAGTCTTAAGGAAACCATCAGAATAAAAATATGTAATAAACATATTTACTAATATATAATAAACAAAATAAGAATATTACAAATACATAAAACCATATGAATATATTCTTCACTTTTCTAAAAGCATATTTGTTTAAAATGCATATATATATATATATACACATATATATACACACACACACACACACACATATATATATATATATATATATATATATATATATATACACACACACACACACACACACACACACACAAATACATACATACATACACACACAGACACACATACAACACACACACACACACACACACACACATATATATATATATATATATATATATATATATATATATATATATATATATATACACTTCCAAAACAAGCTTATAGTTTTTCTCTTAGCATTATTTAGACCAGGACTCACATCAGCCTGTAACCTAATAATCCATTCAAACTCTTTTAGCTCCAGCAGATTATTCATATCACCTTTCCTTATACTCATTTCTACTACATTTAATACCCCAAACTTAAACTTATGTCCTTCACCCTTATCCATAATATGCTTACTTAACGCGTTTGGTATTATTTTCCTTCTTATATCTGATTTATGTTCTACAATCCTCTCCTTCAACTTCCTAGTGGTTTTACCCACATAAAATGATATACATGATGTACAAGTAGCCAAATATACCACTTGTGTTGCATTGCAAGTTGTCAGAGCTTTTGGAACAAAAACTTCTCCATTTATGGGGTGTATAAATAAACCATCACCCTCATATAAATCATTACAACAGGAACAATTATAGCATTTCCTTGTTCCTATTTCCCTCCCCACATTTTTAGCTTCTATTTTAAAATCCTTATAACAAAGTTTTTGTTTTAATGTTTCCGAATTTCTATATGCATAACTTGGCCTGTCTCCCACTATAGGTCTTACCTCAGGCATAGCCAATAGAATAGGCCAATTTTTTTCTATTATTTTACATACATTATGTGTGTTTAAATTATATGTAGTGAGATATCTAACTATTTTACCATCCTTATGCATATCTCTTTCACTCTTCCTCAATCCCCCCATCAAAATTGGTTTATAATTATCTCCCCTTTCTTTTAGCACCTCTTCATAAGCCATCTCTACAACTCGTCTTGAGTAACCACTTTTCTGAAATTCTTGAGACATACTTCTAGCCTGTTCTATAAAAATACTCTCAACCGTGTATGTGTGTGTGTGTGTGTGTGTGTGTATGTATGTGTGTGTATATATATATATATATATATATATATATGTGTGTGTGTGTGTGTGTGTGTGTGTGTATATATATATATATATATATATATATATATATGTGTGTATATATATATATATATATATATATATATATATATATATATATTTTAAAAAATATGCTGTTTTGGAAAAGTGAAGAATATATTCATATGGTTTTATGTATTTGTAATATTCTTATTTTGTTTTTTATATATTAGTAAATATGTTTATTATATATTTTTATTCTGATGGTTTCCTTAAGACTTGATTGTTGGTTAGAGTGATAGGTGGGCTGAAGCACGTGACCTAATTGTATCTCCTATTTAAATATTGAATGAATGTAGTTAATTTGTACTGATGAAGGGTGTAGACCCGAAAGCTTTGCAATAAAGTGTTTGGTGTGTTACAGAGTTGATCTTGAGTATTCAAACAGGAGTCAGTAAAATCAGGGCATTCCTGTGTAGACAGTAGTTAGCCACACCACTTAATACTCTTGTCACAGTTTCCTGTCTTTTATAGGTATCTTTTCTGACTCGTAGTAAACTTGTTGTATATAATGGACAAAAACTATGCACTTTTCCTCAATACTGACTTGTCCCTGCCCAAATTTTCCATTATGAGTTATGCTGTGTTCACACTGGTCCCCCTTCTGATTTTCTAACTTCTTAGACAACCTTCCAGGCCCTTAACTCCTTCCTGTTAGTGGGTTCTGTGTTCACCTGTACAGTCCCCATCAGGGATGATATTAGCATACACAGGAGCAGAAACCGTAACCCCTTCTATTATTAGTAAAATCATCAGTTCTTCTGTACTGAGACGATAGTTTCCCATAATTTGTACTCGTTTTTACTTTTTTTTTTTAATTTCAACTTCACCTTAAACATAGCATTTGACCTCACTAGTTCTCAGTACCATAAGCTCTGCACTGCAACTCTTTATCAGTCCTTTTCTTGTTTTTCTCCCTCTTTATTCATTCATTCTCTTATACCCAGTATGCCCTAGTCAGGGTGACAGGGAAAGCATAAACCTATCCTGGCAATCAGTGGACATAAGGCAGTGGATGTGTCTTACATGAGACATCGGTTCATCACTGAATGCATACACATATTTAGTCAGCACTTGCACACATATGGACAGTCTAGATAATCACTAGTTCACCTAACAGGGTGTTTTGGGGATGTGGGCAGAAAGTAGCTCAGCTAACAAAATCCATGCATATGTAAAGAGAACATGCAAATTGCTTTCCGAAGGAATCCCAGTCAGGAATAAAACCAAAGAACTAAGCAGTGTGATGCAGCAGCGGTAAGGGATGATCAGTACATCAGTAGTTGACCAGTAGAAGTGCAAGCCCAGTAATGTGACATGACTTATAAAGAAATTAACACTTGCGTCCAGAGCTGAGGGCTATCAGTATACAGTAGCTGGATAGCCATAGCACAGACATGGAAAATAAAAGCCATCAGATCTGCATGTGTGGAGCCAGAAGGACCATGCAAAGTGTATTCACAAGATGGATGACGTGACCACAGTGCCGTGATGCAGAGGCACTCAGATTACACAGACCCTATGGGGTTATTTTGATTACATAGTTGATCACTACTTATCAAAAAAAGGTTCAATAGAAATGAATACAATGGTAGGAAAATAAACTTAGTAGATACAACCTAAAGTTAAAGATTGAATGTTAATGCCTATAGGTATTAAAACATGGAATATATCTGACAAGCTAGGAAGCTCTTAGCAGCATGTGCTGATCCTCTGACTGTTATATTTATTAAGGGTAGATTGCAGAATCACAAATAGCAGCCACTCTGAAATCATCCACCTTGTCCTGCTAATGTTGGATGACACACAGTAGGTCCAGTGGAGCAGTTTCACTTATGAAACAGCTACAACAGGTGATACCACAGTTCTACAGTACTTTTTGAGGAAGGTTGTCAGGTAGATGTTGTGGTGGTAGGTAAGTCTTCATAGATTTCCTTCTTTCTGCAGATGTAATTAGCACCTTTTATAATTCTGCAAGAAAAATGTAAAATAGGTTGGAGGTGTCAGGTGAGATGTCCTACAGAACTCTTATGTGTTCATCCAGACTGTCTGTTGCACATATGAAACTTAAAAGGGCTGTTGCATCTTCAGTGCCAGGACAGGTTTATTGTTATAACTTACAATGAGATTGCTGCCCTGCACCTCTCAGCATGTGATTTGGCTTAAGTGGAAGCTGCAACCCTTGATGTACATAGTGAGGAAAAGACTTTGGATGGGTTTTATGGCCACAGTGTCAGAATCCCATATAATGTAGGTAATGTTAATGTCAGGAGACTCAGAAATCTCACTTATGTTTTCATACATGGTGTCACATACAGATTCCAATTTATGGGACAATTGAGACACTTTTTGAGGCATATACTTCACCATCTCCCCCATACCAACTAAGCCGCACAGAGAATCCAGTTCTTTATAGTTGTGCAACTTGATGGGGAATGCCCCAGCCATCACCAGTATCCTAGCCGCTTTCAGGTGCAGCATATTATTCTTGATTGTCATTGGCCAATCCGTTATCTTCAGAATGTATATATGTGAAGTGCCCTCTGCATAGTGGGAACATGTCACGGTTAAACTTTTTATGCTTTAATGCTGTTTGGGTAGAGCAGAGGCTTTTACCTTGTGTGTCTTAACAATGGTATTACTTAAGCTTTTCTTGTCTGACATCATTTAGATGGTTTCCTCCTGTAGTCCTGCTGTATACATTTGTATCAGTTTACACTTGGTTCAAAGATTGTGGCACCACCTGTGTGGCAGAAGGCACAGCCATTAAATTGAATTTAGTGCATGTATCTGTTCTTTTGTTTTATCCGAAATGTGCCATTTTGATATCTGCATAGGTACAGCCATTAAATGGAATTTAGTCCATGTATTTGTGCTCCCATTTTATCCTAAATGTGCCGTTTTGATGTCTGTGTAGGCACAGCCTTGATATGAAATTGGCTTGTGAGCTTGTGGATCCAAAAGCAAATACTTTGCCTGCTTTGGTCTTTTCCTTGTAATGCAGATCATACTTTATTAAGTCTGGGCTTTACTTTCTGGAAGGGGACAGTGAGCATGTCTCGGCAGCAACTCTAAGAGCTTTCTTCTCAATTGCTAGTCCAACATCTGTTTGCATTTTGCTCACATGTGATCATAGAATGTGCTGTGGATACTCATACTTTGTATATACACTTCTTAATTGTTTTGGATTAACTGGCAAATGAAACTGGTGTATGTGTGTGTGGGTGTGATTACCATTATGTCACCATGCCTGTGTGCATGTTTTCACATCTATTGTACATGCTTTCACCACTTTATGTGTGGGTCTTCTTGTTTGTATGGCAGTAATGCATAACTTTATATGTGCTGTGGAATGTTAAAGGCAGCAGAGATACAAGTCTTAGAAAAACAACTCAATTTCATGTAGAAAAACATAAAATGTAGGTTTTTCTCTAAAGCAAAAGTCTTACGGCTTAAAAAAATTTGCATCCAAGTGTCTTCAACACAGTCCTGAAAAAATGGGATGCAGTTTCTTTGAGTAGGTCTCACTCACTCACTCTCTCTCTCTTTCTTTCTTTCTCTCTCTCTATCTCTGTTTTTCTGATTCTTAGTAGCTCTCGCTTCTAGATTCCTATAACAAAAAACAATCTTCAGCTTCTTGTTAGTCTTCATGTGTTGGCTACTAAAGCCATTTGCTAGAAAGAAGTCTAGAATGGCCTCTTCTTCTTTATCCTGTTGCCCCACCCATGTGGACCCAGACATTTCTCCTATCCTGTTCTGTCTCTCCCGATGTGTGCATTCAAGTCACCCATTATCAACACCAATTCATGTTGTCCTGTGTTATCTAGTAGGTCCTGTAACTGCTGTCTGAATGCACTCTTTTCCTCACTGTCACAACCCTGCTGTGGGGCATAGGCTGAGATTATGAATACTGCCCTATCATTACACTGGAGTCTGATTGCCATGAGTCTGTCACTAATTCTGATGATATCCCTCACTGCCATCTGAAGCCTCTCTCACCACAATTCCCACACCATGTTTAGCCTGTTCCTCTCCTGAGTAGTAGACTCTTTATCCCAAGCCATGTGACTTTGTTGCTTTGCCCTTCCGTCTTGTATCCTGGATACATAAGATGTCCAGTGTCCTCCGTATCATCATGTAGTCCACTTCCAAGCTGCATCCTGTCCGTGAACCCACATTAAATGTAGCAATTCTTTGTTCAAGTTTGGCAAGTTGATTGGTTTTACGTCCAGCTTTCACTTAACAGAGCTATCTCAGGTAACCCAGGCTCGGCAACTAAACACCTGACAGCCAGTAGCTTATTGACCCAGGGCTGCTGGGCTTTATGGCGGGCACACACTGGCTAATAGGGGCACATACACCCCTCCCACCATTACCATGGGTCCCTGATGTAGGTCGGAGTAGGCTGGGTCCTCAACCCACTTATCACCGGGAACTAACCATGCCCATTTTGGTGACATTAGTCAACATGAGCGAATCACCTAGATCCTTGTATTTCACTGCCGAGTGGCTAGCCCTGCCAGGGAGTGCAGTCTATGGTCTGTGTTCTATCTTGAGGATACTGCACACCACAGTAGATGCCACAAAGCGGTTGGTCTGTACAACTCTTCCCCCTATAGGGTACCATATAGAGTCTGTGCTGCTGCCCACAGCTCCATTCATTGGTGAGTTTGAGATGGAAACAATTGGCATGTTTTTTGGATGTGGAAGGAACACCACGGAGACACAGGGAGAACATGCAAACTCCAAACAGGTATCATTCGGAGGTCAGGATTGAACCTTGTGCATGGGAGGCAAAGACCTTAACCATTATGCCAACTGGGCCATTCTAGACTTCTGTCTAGCAAATGGCTTGATAGTAGCCAACACATGGCTCAGAAAGAGAGACAGCCACAAGATCATATACAAGAGTGACCAACATGCAACTCGGGTAGACTTCATTCAAGTAAGGAAAAGGCACTGGGAAAGAATAAATGATTGCAAAATCATCTCCAGTGAAAAAGTCAGTCCATATACCACTGATTGCCGCAGTCAGCTGCAAGCAGTGGTCAGAGAAGGCTCTAAGGTCAACAGAAACCAGGCTGAAGACCTAGAAGTTGAGTGGAGAGAAAATACAACATCTCAAGGAATTACTCAGGGCTCTAGCACCTCAAGAAGAGGAGGAAATTAGTGGAGGTGAAGAAGAATGACAGTGCCTCAAAACAACATCTGTGAAGACTACAGAACAGATATGTGACCGAGTCAGGTATGGCAATAAGGTATAGAAGGAAAGCTGGTGGTGGAATGCAGAAGTCCAGGAAGTCATCAAAAGAAAGGAGGAGTGCAGGAGAAAGTAGAAGATAGAAAAGACTGACCAGGCTAGGAAAGAGTACTGGTTTGCTAACAAAGAAGCTAAGAAAGGAGTTGCAATAGCAAAGAATAGGTTGTCAGAGACACCCTACCAACATCTGGAAAGCAACTCATTAGGTAGCACAAAGAAACTATGTCAGGTTGCAAAGCAAAGAAAGAAAGATAAAGAAGATAGTCAGACACCCTTCATAAGGGATGCCCGCAACAACCTACTCACCAGTCCACAGGACATTAAATGCAGATGGAAGGAGTTTTTTCCAGCAGCTTCTAAATGAAGAGAACCCCACAGAAGCTGTACTGCCCCAGAAACAGACTATGATGAGAGGAGAAGAAGAGGAGCCCACCCTAGAAGAAGTAAGAATAGCACTAAGGAAAATGAAATACAATACACGGGCAGATGAAGAGGATGCAGAGGCCGAGGCACCTCCACACACCCAGCCACTGTTGCAGAGCAGGTGGGCTATGGAGATGGTGATGGGGCTGCCTTGCTGAGGAGCATTGATGGCCACTGTCAGGCTGGCAGCCCGCACGGCAGCATCTCCTGAGGTTGCTGAATTATAGATCCAGCAGATGTTTGAGGCTGTTATGGAGAAGTATCAGAAAGTGGGCTTGGCTTTATTGAGAAGCTTCTGGAATGGAACACTGATCTCCTCATCTGGCCTGCCCTAGCTATTGGGCCAACAAAGGGTAGCAAAGCCATAACATTGGTTGACCATGACCATCAGCTGGCAATGATTCTGTGTGGTAGCCTTTTGGACAACACTGGCAGCCCCCAGCAACAAGCATCCCACCTTGTTCCTTACCTGGTGTCACTTTTTTCATACTGTGTCATTTCCCATAACTTGTGTGTGTAATCTTTGATGGAGGCTGGATACACTGACATAGGTAGTATAGTTCTATGAGGGAAAAGGATGGGGACATGGCTGAGCTGCTGCAGAGGTGGGGCAAAACACCACATGTCCCATTGCATACTCATCCCTTAGGTGTAACCACGCAACCTGCCGGGGGGGGGGGGACAGGTAGGTTGTAAAAGTAATACCCCCTGATGAAATTAGACCCCCCACCCCACCCCCAGACACCATTAGGCTGCTTGACCAGCCCCAGCTTAAATCACATAGACCGAAGGAGTTAAAGTGTAGCTGTCAGACCGATGATGATTGGACAGGAGTCCAAGGCCATAGGATAATGTAGAAGAGTGAGACAGAGCTAAAAAAAACTGTATATACAGATAGCATTTTCTTGCTACCTCATCTAGCTCTTTTTGTCTGTACTGATTCATTTTTGTCTCTTTGCTCCTGCAAACTCTCCTACTACCTCTCTCTATATCCAGTTTTCTCTTGCATCCTATAGCCCTCATCTGTTCTAGCTTCATAAAATTATCCCACCTTCCCACCCCCCAGCTTTCACTTCCCGTTGTATTTTCCATGTGTTTCCTTCTGTTTATTATAATTTCGCTTTCCAACTGCCCTGTATACCCCTCTTTTTACCATATTTGTCTTGAGCAACGTGAGACCTGAGGTACTCAGTTGGATGAAGAAGAAAGAAAGCTGATTGGGATATAACAGTGAAGCTGTAAAGGTTGCTTAGCAGCACATTCTACACAATTGTTCCATGTTAGGATTACTTGTGAAACTTGTGAAAACTACAGCTGATCTGTGCTTGTACAACACAGCTGCACAGCAATTTTTTTATGAATCCAACTGAAGTCTTTATTTCTTTTTATATTGTAAAACGTACATGTTGAGTTTTACTGAAAGACTGCTGAAACCTGCAGCTGCCCTTTAAGAGCACCATTTAAGACTTTGTACACCCTTAATTTATTATGTTTTAACACTTGAAGCTGATATGGGCACAGCCATCTTTCACAAAGCAAAAGGCTTTTATGCTGTTGCACTTTTTCCTTGCAAAACTGCAATATGTGAACTTATCCATTAATGCATTCAGTAGATAGAGTTAGTTTGCTAAGAGTGTATTAAGCATAACACACATTTTTGCATCAAATGTACAATGTTTTAAGTCTTTGTGTTCCTTTTGATCAAAATAAGTGCTGAACAGTATTCTGTCACAAAATTGTGGATGTTGGAAGATTTGTTTGCAGTATTCTGATTTGTTAGTTTGGGAGTATCACTTGATATTGATATGCAGTGAGATTCAGCATAAGGATATAATGTAGCTGTCATGAGACTTGAGCAAATCACACAATAAATAAATAATAACAGACAATGATTTATACAGTGTTTCAGCCATACATACATACATACATGGGAGATAGGAAATTCACCCCCGGGATCATGTCAGTCGCCCTGCTAGACAGGGGCCTGGAGAAGTAAATATTGTGGGAAGAAATATCCAGGGAATTGTTATGGCTAGGCTTGCATAGGCCCTAGGGCCGATAGCCTAGTACCAACCTATGAATATACATAATTCAAATCCAGAAGGCGAGTGCTGTATAACCTTCTGTTAAGCAGTACCAGCGTCAGTGACTCGTGTGTTAGTGAGTCAGTATACTAATAAATAAGTTATAGCTTAATATGAAAGATAAGGTCAGTATTATGAGTGGCAGATTTTCATACAATCATGCAAAACAAGCATGGCATATGTAGTAAGCATCTGAAAGTTACAGACATAATTAAAATATCAAATGTAAGCTATAGAGCATAGTTCTACTTGAGAAAGTAGCACCCTTTCATTTACGTACCTAGAGTATAAAATTGATCAAATCGTAATCATTTTTATTTAGATTTCAAGACACACTAAAATTGTGTCATACCTGACAATTTTACAGCAGTTTTTCTTATCTAGAATTTTAGCACACGTTTATTAATCTTTCTCGCACAATACATTTTGGATTTGGTTTTCTCAATGTCCAGTTACAGAAAGGTTATCTCTTTCATAAGTAAACTAGTAACACCTTTTTTCAAACTGTTGCACAGGCTACAGTGATGTCATACTTGGCAGGTCACAGTTTTTTCATATCTGGATATATAGTGAAAGGGTCCCCATATTTTTACAAAATGTGTTAGTTTTCCAGTCTTAAGCAGTGCTCAGACATATTCATCATAACCCTGAAAATATTTAAAGTCATTCTTCATTTGTATTTATTCTTTGCTGCCTTTCTTTAAGCTTAAGAAATGCATTGGACTCATAATACCTGTCATACTTTGTAAGCATTCGGATCTTAGGTAACACGGCCTGTCCACATCAACCCATTAGACTGGCATCCGCAGGTTGTGCTTGCTTATCACCTTTAAAGTATTCCCATGTCCTGTGTCTTCCCACTAGTCCTACAGTACACTGTCCTTCCCTGACTCTTCATATTTCATTTAGTACTGATACGCTCACACTGGCAAAGCGATACAGGCTCTTCTTAATGCTTTCTAGTGATTTCGTTTTGGGAATATCATTCAGCTTTTTGAAGATTTAACCTTTTAAGATACTTTTTGTTTATTTATTTGCTTTTGTTTACCAGAAAAATCCAACTGTGTGAAAACTCATTTTCACTGGAGGCCTATAGAAGAAAGCAATGAGAGTACCAGGCAATTAAAAATTATAGTCACAATTTAAGACATGCATTTACTAGGGCTAATAACAGTATAGAGTATAATTAAGCGTGGAGTAAAACATGATACAAGAGACTATGTTAATTTACAAAAAGCAACTTGGTATAGTATATTAAATTACATTAGTCTGTGTACAGACAGTAAATCTGATGTCAGTTTTCATTCTTCCTCAACTGTTGGGTTCAGATCTGATCCTTGGGTCCGACTCAGCCATTATTAAACTTGTGGTAATCAAAAAGCTCTCGAGCTTCTCCTTTACCCAAAATGCACCAACCCGTAACATACTTTAGATCTCGTTTTCTGCTTTTTGCGAAAGGACATGGTCAGCCATAGCTCTTGAGCTTCATCTTTATTTTTCAACTAAGTTACGATTTATCTTTTCAAAACTTCATTTTCTGCTTTTTCCACTGTAAATTTCTAGTTTCTATTAATCCCTTACCCTTGTACTAATAATATTACTGCATATACCATTGTTGGTATTATCCTTTTCTTCCATTATACTTAGTGTATTCTTCATTACCATCGTTGGTATCATCCTTTTCTTCTGTTATACTTCGTGTATTCTTCATTACCATTGTTGGTAATACCTTTTCTTTTCCCCTTCTGTCTCTCCTACTAAAAAAAAAATTTCTTTCTGCTTTATTTTTTTTGTTTGTAAAATGACTGAGAAGGGCCTTTCTGGTTTCGAAAAGTGTGTGAAGTGTGGGCACAAGTTACCTGTGTCAGACGCCCACAATCTTTGCATTAATTGTTTAGGTCCGCAGCACCTACAAGGAGATTGTTCCATCTGCCAGAATTTTAACCCCAGAGCATTAGTGGACAGAAAGAACAAACTAATACTGAAGGTTTGTCGCCCTCATCATTCGGAGAGGCTATTTCAGGAACTCAGCCCCCCAAGCTTAAGTTTAAGGAGTTGAAATCTCCAGTTGCTTCTACTTCCTCAACTCCATCTTCTGAGTTGTCCAGGAGGAGGACTAAGTCAGATTCAAGGAGGTCACGAACCTCTTCCTCCTCAGATCCAAAGAAAAAGAGGTTTACAGATTCGACGTCCTCGGAGCCAACCAAAAAATTTTTCTGAGCTGACTGTGTCAGTTCCTGTTGTATTGTCTAGGACCTGTTATTCTCCATCAGTGGATCCAGTTCCTTCCAGAGTCTCATCTCCCTTTATGGGAAGGCGCCATGCTACTTCACATTCCCTAGCCTCATTTTGCTCATCCAGGAGTCTGACTGAAAAATACATTTTTCTCAGTGCAAATCCAGAAGGGTGTGTTACCGACTCCTGCCATTTTGGGTCAGGAGGCCAATCCGCTGATCACGCCACCATATCTTTCTCCTTCTCTGATTCCTTTGGTTGCTTTGGAGTCCTTGGATCCAAGTCTAATAGGTCTGTCAAGCTTGGATCCAAAGACACACTTATCCTTGGATCCTTAGCTAACTATGAGTGCCCCAGCTCCAACATCTTTGCATCCAGAGGACTCTTGGAGCCAAAGCTTTCTTGTCAGGTCCGAGGCACTTATATTGACTTTGAAGGTTTCAGAGCCATCTCTGCACCTTGATATTTTGGCATTGGATAGCTCAACGCCGACTTCCTCCTCGGGGAGATTACTTTCGGGGAGGGGACAGCGGTCCAGAATACTGCCTTTTCAGTGCCAAGGCCTTCTCTTTCCCCAGGACAGTCTGCCTTCGAGGTTGTGAAGAGGGTGTTTTCTGCTCCAACAAGATTGATGGACCCAACCCCCTCAGATCTTCAGTCCAGCACCCAGATGTCTCTGCATCTGGGTCTTCGTCATTTGACTCCTCAGGGACAGCCAGCTTGAGACCTCCAGTCTACTCAGCAGGGTCTCATAGTCTCTTCTAATACTTCCCCAGAGCATCCCACCAAAGAGGTCCCTAGGAAGAGGCGCTTTGACTCTCCACAGGAGTCAGTCAGTGAGGATATGGACTTAGACTGTCTTTGGCCTAGCACTCTTGTGTGGGGTCATTTACTGCACTGTTATAACTTGTTGATACTTGTGAACCTCTGCTATCTCTGAAAAAACAAAAAAAAAATCTTGCTTTTTTCCCACTTTTCTGAGATTTAAAAAAATTCAGTTACAGGCTTGCTGTTCTTGAACTGTTTGTAAGTTTCTGTGAGGCCATTTTTTGCTTGGGCTAAAGGGAAGTCTCTCTGTTGATCAGTGGCAGTGAAAAACATTGAGCAGCCTGCCTGCCCCTGTGCGAGTGGTTACTGACTTGAAACTGTAGTTTTATTGGCCATTTTGGGTCAATTCCAAAACTCCTTCATCTTCCTCTCTTAAAACCCTCTTTTGCTGCTTTTTGTGCATAGCGCAACAGCGGCAGCGCCTAATTGGGTTTAAACTATTCCTGGCTCCACAAAGTCTGCTCCTCACTTTTTCCCTTAGAACTGCTCTATCTCTCAATTTAAACACCATATTCTCATTCTAAGGCCCTTCACTGGTCCAATTAAGTAATCCTACAAGTTAGCACTATTAAACCATAAGCACTACTTACTCTTATACTCTCTACGATTACCCTGTCCTCTATTGGTCCATCTTAAATTCAGTTTCCCTATTACTCTAGCATGTCCAAAGGTCAGTCAGTGGTTTCCTCTCCAGTCCAGCTGGTGAATCTGGGAATTTTGAGGCAATGTTACAACTGTCTCATGTACACGGACAACCCTCTCCTCCTCCAAACAGGTTCAAATATATGTGAGAGATGCAACTATTTAGCCAAACTGGAGGCTGAGCTCTCTCATCTCAAAACTGGTGTAACCAGTCAGGAGGAGAAGGTAACCTCACACAACACAATTCCAGTATCACATAGTCCCACCACATCAGCGAACCAAACACATAAATACACAAAAACATACACGGAGGCTCTAAATAAAAATCTACCTAAGCAACAGAGACCTCCAAAGCAGACATCCAAGCAAACGCTACCTCAAAACAAAACGCACACAACACATAACCCACAAAGTCAGTGTGCCAAGCAGCCACAGCCCTTAAGGCTGAATA